>NC_090284.1:0-300000 GCF_037392515.1 Haliotis asinina | reverse complement strand
TTCCTTTGAGGTTTCCTTTGAGGTTTCCTTTGAGGTTTCCTTTGGCGACGAGTTGGGTGTTGTCACTTGTGTTGTTGCTCCTGGAGGTAGGACTGCCAGTTCAATAGGATACGAGTCAACAACGTGCCAACGTCCCACTTCCACTGCGTATCATCAGATAATTCAGACCTATATCCACAGACAAACGTGGATTGGTAATCTTGGTCAAAACGTCTTGGTGCCTCAACAGCCAGGTCTTGTGTTGCATCTTCAAAGGAACACGCCCTGCTCGCATATTTCTCACGGCAATGGCAAACCATTGCAACAGCCGATGACGTCCTTTGATAGCCACACTCTCTGCCAAAGGCAAGCGTTTCACAAGGCGGATGTGTTTGACTCTTCTGCGTGCCGGTTTGGTGCATGCCGGTTTGGAGCTAGAAGCACGAGGTTGAATCATGGCCGGAGACGTCAAGGGTTGAAAGGGTTGAATCATGGCAGGAGACGACGAGAAAGAAGTGGGAGATGTGACATCAAAAGAAGAAGGAGGAGACAAGGTGGCGGCAGGTGAAGCACAATGCGTATAGACAGAGACAAACGTGTTTGTCGACATGGTGGGAGCTGTGGGGTACAACTCTTTTGGTTTGGTCTTGGTTTGGCAGAGGAGGAAGCAGGAGGAGCGCTGAGACTGAGATCGATGACGTTCGGTGGGATCACGTCCCAAGTGGTCAGGAGAATTTTATGGGTGGGTTTAAACAAGCCTGTGGCAACAACAGCACGTTTGCGGGGCTGGGCCTGTTTTCGTCTGTCTCCCATGGCAGGTCAGGGGCGACTGAAGGTAAGAGCAGACGGTCATTGCTATTTATCACTTGGGAACGTAAAGGGTGGTGGGGTTGCGAAAGAGATCGGTACGCACACGATGCTCTTTGCCCGTGGTCGGTTTCAAGTCCAGAAACAGATAGGAATAAGGAGCCAAGGTGGCATCCTCGTAGGCTTCTTGAAGGAAAGCCGTCTGTCCTGGAAAGATTTGCCAAGCCAAGTGATCCATTTGAGAGCCATTTGAGTGCAGGCAAACACCCAGCACCCCCACCCCCGCTCCCACCCCCACCAGACCCTGCTGCAGGTAACTGCGTGTTGGCTTTGCTCATGGTTTGCACAAAGGTCAGGGGAAGGCCTAACCTCGATGTCACCACTTCCAAATCCTCGTGCATGGGTTGCCATTCACTGTACACCCAAACGATCCCTTGAGGGGGTAGATCGAGAATCCCAGTTTGAAACACCTGTTCCATCAACGTTTTGACGAACGAAAGTTTTACCCGACCCTGTAGGGCCTGCAATCAACATGGTAAAAGGATGACGTAACATGAGTGGGGTGACCAAGGAATCCACAAGGTCGTTGGCCCCTTACTGTGTCCCTGACAGTGTCCCTGACATGGTCCCTGACAGTGCCCCTAACATACGTCTTATCGGCCTGCAGGTGACACCAGAAATGACCTCAAGGATCGATGAACCTTGAAGATATACAACACATTCAAACCATTCACATTGAATTTTATTTTAACACCAACCTGTGAACCACAACAACAACAACAGATCACGACCAGTTCAAATGATCGTGGGGATTACAAGTCGAACAACGTAGAAAGTCCATTTGCCCAGGATGAAAATGATTTTCATCGTTAAACATGGGAATGTCTGGATAGTCCTCGGGAGGCATCATCTCTGGAGCCATCTCTGAAGTCATCTCTGATGAAGTCATCTCTGGAGCCATCACGGATGTCATCATGGGATCCGTCGTCATCTCTTCTGAATGAGCAGGCGTGTCGAAAGTGCCCCCTGGAACTGTTGTTGTCTGCTTTGCGGCAGTAGTGGGGACAGTCGGCAGCATCTCTGGTGGCAGCATCGGTAGTAGATCATACAAGTCTTGAAGATCATGAGGCAACTCATCGTGGGGTGTTGTGTCGGGGCTAGCAGGAGAGGAGACTTGAGACTTGTCGGGGCTAGCTTCAGCAGTTTGCTGATAGCTGTTCCACAGCACATCAGTAGTCATCTGTTTCTTGACACTCTGTTGGTCTGCTGCCTTGGTGGTGGTGGTAGGGGCTTCCTCCTTCTTGTTCTTCAAGACCGTGGTTGGGGTACCTTTGGGAGGGGTACCCTTGAGACAAGTACTCTTGAGAGAGGTACCCTTGCGAGAGGTACCCTTGGGTACCTTCTTAGGGGATGCCTTGACGGGAACCTCCTCCTCCTTCTTCTGTTTCTTTTGTTTTGGAGAAGCCGTGGCAGGGGTGTCCTTAGGAGGAGCCAGTGTCTTCTTGGTGGGTGTTTTCTTCTTCTCCTTGCTGACCACCACCTCCTTCTTTGTCTTCCTCATCATCGTGGCAGGGGTTGTCGCTGGTGGTGGTGGTATCACCACCCATTCAGGAGGGACGGCCTTGGGTGCCTTGACTTCTGTCTCTTTGGAGGATTCCAACTTATGGACGGTATAAGTGACACAGATGAGGTCCTCATTGATGATGAGTACGTCCTTCACATGATAACGTTCATCCTGGAGAAGAGCAAAGTACCTCAAAGGGGATTTGATGTATTCAGCCCTCATGATGTGGTCCTTGTTGGAAGAAGGGAGCAGTGGACAATCTCTAGCGCCTGTAACATGAAATGGAAAAAAATATTAACATCAACGTTTCGGCAATTGCATTGTGCAAGCATGATGCCCTCGGGCCTACAAATGCTCTGTGCGGTCGCGTACTTTGTTGAGTTAAGTAAGTGAAACCATACTTGCTGTGCTGGCGTGGAGATGCTGGCATGCTGAATGCGCTGGTACGACTGAAGACATGTTGATGGATCCTGAGTTTTTATAGCCAACAGCACGTGCTATGACGTCATAGGTGGCACTTGTCATGACGTCACGTTGACGTCACGAGCCTGTTGCTTCTGCACCGCCTCTTGCACCGCTTCTCTGAACTGTTCTAAGAAGTGTCTTTCTTCCAGATACGTGGCGATCACAAACAACAACGTGAACAACATGATGATGATGATGAATGACAAGTCTCACACAAACTCTTCCTTATATACGCACATGCGATGACGTCATGACCTTGGATGACGTCAATCGGTCGTCTCTGTCAGTCCGTGACTCCATAATGTCAGTCTTCTATGATGATCCCAAGCATCCTGCAGAGTCAGTTGTCGTCTGTAACTAGGTGGAGTCTCTACTCCTAACAGTACCATGGCTTCTGTCTTGCCACATTCCTTCAAAGCTTTGCAAAAGAAGGTGTAAGCTTGGGGTCCTCACCGGGGCAGGACATCTAATAAAGCTCTGATCCGATTGTAGGAGGTTTGTGGTACCTCCATGATGTCAGCCTTCATGAAGATGGTAAGGAGTTTAAACTCCACCAATTTGTCGACCACGGCTCCGACATCTTTGATGGCTACTACGAGACTGAAGCGATTTGTCCTGAGTCTATCACGGTGAACGGACTGCATCCTTTTGCTTTTGGCTTGGGGCGCAACAGACTTAAACCAAGAGGTGTGTGTGTGTTCTCTCTGGCGACTGAAGTCTGAATGAGGAGTTGAGTTGGGGAGGTCTTTATGCCACGTGACTTCATGACACGTGACGTCATGACACGTGACAACAGGGTTTGGCCAATGAGGTGCCAGGGGGTGTGTGACCATTGACTCCACCAGGTCTGCGCCTTACAAGATAATAATAAAAGTGTGACCATGGACTCTACCAGGTCTAACCCTGAAGACAAACGACACTACACATGAATATCATACATAACATGGTGTTTTATTACTCTTGCTAAACAAACAAATCATCAGTTTTCTTGTCCATGAATGATCAGGAACAACAGTCACCATCTTGAGTCCACAGGAATAGTCACTCGTCCTTATAGCCATAAGGCAGTGTTTCCACGGGCATACCTTTGGAATTGTAAATCACTCGTCGCTTGGTGTACACCATGCGGTACATTTTGCTGGTGTCCTTGGACAACAAGGTGTTGTTCTGGCGGAGTCCTGTCCGAATGATCCGACGTGGATAGAGGACTGTGATGGTGACTTGATCCCGTTGACACACAAGCTTCTTCATGCTGTCAAAGTGAACGTACTGGCTCGCTCTGTGATTGAGAGTAAATCCCCGAACTTTGATGACAGCCGTGGTACCGTCGGGTTGTGGTTGGCGTAGCTTGTACCTGTAGTTGTTTGGTCCTCCTGAGACAAAGATGTGAATACTGTTGGCTCCTCCCAGCTCGTCGGTGAGCTCTCCCAAGGTGTCTCCGAGGGGAGGGTTGTAACAAAGGGGACGATGAATGTAGATGATGCTGTCCGTATCAAAATAGAGGACGCGTCGATCCAAGGGTTTCAGGTAGGAGTAGAGCTTGAGATGGGCTTGTGCCACCCAGGCAGCAATGACCACATTGTGAGCAGGATGCGGGTTGTGAAATTCTGGTTGAGGTTCGTAGGTGACGCGTATGAGGTCCTCATTGACAATGTGGATGTCCTTTACTAGGCACCTTTCGTCTCTCCGGGGAACTGATGTACTCAAACCCGACACACTGACCAAACTTGCCCCAGGGGTTGTTCAGGCAAGCTTTAGCTAGGGCCCGCAGCCCTAGGCGTCTGGTGTAGGCGTCTGGGTCTGTACAGCCTTCAGGGTATCCGTTGGCCTCTTGCTTGATCTTGAAGAAATTGTTCACATACTTGGCAAACAATCCTCCCTCTTGCGTGTCAGGGTCGTAGGTGGTGAGACTGTCAAAGTGCCAAGCCTCAAAGATATGAAGCACTTGATAACCGCAGTCTTGAACGGCATACTGAAGCTCCTTGCTGACATAGGTACCCACCCATGCTCGGTCTTCGTCACCGTGGGGACAGGAACCAGCAAACTCTTGTTCAGCACAAGTACGACACAGAGGAAATAACAACTTGCCCTGGACGCGGTAAGGAAGAACAGGATGGTAGAGGTCGGTGAGTGGCAAGACCCGGCACTGGATGCGACCATGCAGCTCGAACAAGTCAGACAGGGGATGGTGATCCTTGATCTTCGGATGTCCCACGAGGTAAGTACCATAATTGCAGATGTATGGGTACAGCGAACACACATCCACGTATTTGATGCCTTCCTCTTCCTTGGCTTCGTAGTACAACTTGGTAGCATTGGTGCGTCCTCCAAAAAAAGCGTCCCTGGGATCCAACGGGTGAGGCATGAGGGCCTTGCAGAGTGGTCAGGAATGCTCTCAGATCTGTGTTGTCTTTTTGTTCTTTCTGAAAATCGCACTCCCACTGGGTCACCACATGATTGACGTCTGGAAGTTGTCGTAACACGGCCAGTCGGTACATCATATGACGGAATCGCTCCCAGGGTGCTGTGCCCATGGTACTGTGAGGTTCGCATCGCCCCGTCTTGTAACAGCGCGTACTTCCATGCCAGAAACAGTCCAAATATTCGTACACGGTGAGTGTGTTAGCGTCATAGCCATCAACCGAGTAGCAACTGCCATCAGTACAGTCGAAGCCGACCTCGCCACTGTTACGAGCATGTTGAATGTAGAGGTCAGGACGTTGATGCATGATCCAGTTGAGCCAGTGGAGACACTGAACAGAGTACCGACGCTGTGGACGATAACCTTGAGACGGTATGATGGCGATGGTGCGGGGCTCCAAAAACAGTTTTTGGAAGGTACGCATGCAAGCCATGGGTAAAGTCATGGTTTCGTAGAAAGGGTCCACGTCATTCTGTTGGACGAACATGTGGCGGAAAGCAGCGCAGCCTCGACGCAAAATGTCGACGTCACTCTGACAGTAAGTCAACAATTCTTCATCCAAACCGAAGACAGCTCCTTCAGCCACGCGTGCGTCGTACCAGGCTAGAAAGCTTTGCGTTCAGCATGAAACATTCTGTCAGGATCGTAGGTGGACACGGGAGGATAAGGACCCACATAGCCTTGATGAGCTTCGGTGTTGAAAAAGTGAGGGAAGTACCCTTTCTTGAGTTCCGTCAATCCAAACGTTTTTGGAAACTGTTTGAGAGCCATTGTGAGATAATTGAGGGAATCCTTGAAGACGTGCCCCACGTTCATTTGTATGATGAGATTCCCCCACTGGATGATCTGGGGTGCTTTCACAAGATGGCGATGAAAGTACTGCTGGAGCAGGTGCCCATCGTACCCTCGGTAGTTGTGCGCAATGACGATGACGTCATCATCGTCAATGGCAAGGTCTTCCTTTTCTTCTTGCTCTTCATCATTGTCTTCTTGTTCCACGTCATCTGGGGAGGATGGTTTGGAGCGTTTCGAGGGTGGGCGGTTTGATGATGATTGTGCCTTCCGTTTCTTTGTGGTTTTCTTTTCCGCCAGACTGAGCAGCCAGTCGCCCATGTCCTTCAAGGTGGTCGCCCCTTGAAACACTTTCATGCGGCTAGGTCCTTCTCCTTCTTTGCGCCATGGACACTTTTCTCTTCGTTCACTCGAGGCCTCAGAAATACATTTGCGGCATCCCAGATGGACGACACACAAGTTGGGAACATGTATACCTTGACCTTGTGTACATTCAAAGTCATAACAGATAAACTGACGCTGTTGCCGTTCTTTGTCTTCATCGCTGTTTTCACCATCTTCTTCTTCTTCATCATATTTGTTTGATTCGATGACGGGCATGTAGCACTGGTGGTTTGGTTCCAAGGGCTCTTTACAGATCTTGCAATCACGATGGGTGCAGCACTTGTGGTGGGCCATCCCCTGGATTTTTCACTCCGGCATAGCAGTGATGACAAGTATGAATGGTGGAGCAAGTGCTGGGATGCTTGGCAGAGGCTGTTTGATGACGTTGAAAACAGTATTGGTTCCAAAACCATCCTCCGCATTGAAGGCAGGAGAGCCCTTCGTTGTCCACGTTGCCACAGAATCCGTCCAGCGATGATTCTGCGGGTCGTTGTATCCTTGGTCACAGGTTTCACAGTTATAGACACCACCTGTGAAAGCCGTCATGGACGTGATGACGTCATAATGTTGGTGGTGGTAATACAAGTGTAGGATCTTGGTCGGTTGTGGCACCTCGCTCTTGAACAGTAGACGATTCATGGTATCTTGGGAGTAGATTTTGACTTGATAATAAGGAGCCAAACGTTGACTAAACGTCTCCCACGTGGCATGCCCTGTACACGGCCCTTCGGGGATCTTCAGTTGTCGAAATAAGGCCTTGGCTGCTTTCAGTTGAGCTGGTCTATGATGGTCGCATAGGTACTTCCATTTCTTGGTCCATTCCTTAGTCACGGGATCCAGTTGGTGGACATGGTGGCTGGCCACCACGAGGGCACGAGCAAAACATAGTGGATCGTTTTCATTCTTGATTTGAACGATGCATTGTTTCTTTTCTAGGAAAGTGTTTAAGCCAACAATGTGTCTGGGTCGCCCGTATCCCTCCCCCATGCATTCAGGATCGTCAACGTGGAGCAAGAAAATGTCCATGCTGTCATCGATGTTCAACTCACGGTTGCTTTGTTGAACTTTTTCTACTTGAGCCAAAATGTCCTCTCCCTGGAGCTCGTCCATGTGACGTAACGGGATTCGGATGTCGGAATCCAGGGCGAGGTGTTCTAAACTCAACCCGACCCGATCACCATCATAGCCATTCATGCGGTCTCTCAGCTCTAACAAAACGGCGTCGAACTGTTCTCGGAGAATGACGGGTAAATCTTCGGGTTGGAGACGCTATAGCCAAGCTGCATTGGACTGGAGCTTGAACCGATGGGTGGCTGTCCGGAACTTCTTGAGCATTTTTTTGGGTGCCGACTCCAACTGGAAGGGCGCAGACTCCTCTTCCTGTTCTTCAGTTACAAGTTTATCGCTGTTCGTGGTCGTTGACCGCATGATGAGAACTGACAAGACCTACGCGGAACCAGCTTTATATAGACAGTTTATGACGTCACCCTATGACGTCACCGTAGGCTGAGCAGTGTGAGCCAGTGTTGGCAGTGTTGGCCTTTGTCGGCCAGTGTCAGTCATCCATGAGTTCGTGGAGTGCACCAGGAGTTCGTGGAGTGCACCAGGAGTTCGTGGAGTGCACCGGGAGTTGGTGGAGTGATTTTGTTCCCGAGGCGCAGGTCCATGACGTCACACATCCCTATGACGTCGCGTCACACGAAGCCAGTGACGCCGATTGGCGGTTTGCACCAGCGTGACGTCATCGACTCTATATAAACTCGAGGTTTTCCAGCTTTCCTCATCAGTTGCTGACTGAAGCTTGAAGCATGCAGACGTCTCCCACCATCGCCGCCACCGCCACCTCTGTGTCCTTTCATTGCCGCCTGTGCGAAACAGATGACCACAGTTATCTGCACTGCCCCGAGGTGACCTGTACCGAGTGTTAAGTTCAAGGGCATCGCCATTACATATGCCCAAAGAAGACCAACAACGGCCGTACCAAAAAGCACGATAACGACACGTGTTACAACTGTGGTAAAAACGAAGGTCATCGCAGTTACGACTGTCCACACCCCTGCCGTCACTGTGGCAATGAAGAGCACAAGAACATGAACTGCCCTAACAAGACCTCGAAACGTTCGGCTCCCACCAACCAGTCAAGTGAACCGCCGAAGAAAGTGAGTAAACAGGAAGACAATCGCCTACTGACTCGTCTCCACGACAAGATCATCCTCGTTCAAGAACGCATGGACACCATGTACACTCTCATGCAACGCATCTTGGAGTTTGTTGAAGCCATGGACGATGATGTCTCCAGCAACAGCAGCAGTGGACCGCAGTCATAAACCAACCCCAAACAATACCAACGGCCCTTTTCAGGGCCACCCCAAACGCTCCCCAAAGAAAAACTCGACCTACATGCTTTTTAACACTCGAACCAGCTTTCTTTATGAGCTGCCGTCGTCCTCTTCCCCTTCCCTTCCCTCCCTCCCTCCCTCCCTCGTGCCGTGCCGTGCCGTGCCGTGCCGTGCCGTGCCTGCCGTGCCTGCCGTGCAGTGCCGTCCATCTGCCGCCATCTTGAAACACGCTTCCTCTCGCGAGATCCCGCGAGATCGCGCACAAACCACCGTTGCTTAGCAACACCCCCATTGCTAAGGACCACATATACGAAAACGTGATGTATCGTGTCAGGTTTTTCACATTGCTGTATAGTTTCATTGGTTACCCACACCTGGCAACTAACTGCATAATGTGCGTCATTCTTTTTAAAAAGTTATTTACTTAGCCAATAATGAGCAATCAATGTATTGGCGATTAATCCTTTGAAAGAAGGGTGTTGTTTTTACATAGACACAGACAAGACAGCGTGTCTTCAGTATAGAATAGTAAATGTACATACATAAACACTACCTTTTGACTAATCCCCCATTTAAATCCCCATAAAACTAATTAATCAATCAGCGTGTTATCGGTTAATCCTTTGATCGATCCAGACAAAAGAAATGCCAAATGGGGGCCTTTGTCGGGTAATCTAAGTGGCGTTACCACTCATTATACCTGTCATAAATTCATTAACTGAGCATCAAGTGAATAATGACAAAGAACGTGTAGGTTTATACCACCTAACACGGATTACAACCTAGCGACACCAAGTGATTTTGACGGAATCGTCTATGAAAACAAGGGTTGTAAATCGAAAACTAGGCAAAACAGGAGACAAAACTAAATGATAGAAGATTGTGAGAACATATAGCTTTCATTTTTCTCAACAGCTTTCGCGATTTCAGGCTTGTACAAACCTATAAACGAAATAGTGTAATCCCTGAAATGTAGATGAATACTGCACAGACCCTCATTTCTATACCCACTATTACGTCACGGAGACGCGCCGCTCTGATTGGTTGAAATTTCGTTTGCGGCTGAGAATTGTGCACTGTTGACGAGATGGCCGATTTAAGGTAATTAAAGATCGAAATGAGCAGTTTTAATGACGGGGTTTCATTTATAACGATGTCAGCAAATGATTTTGCATTTGTACCCTATTAGAGTTTATGTGACCTTTAAAAAGCTAAATATTTGGAAGAGTGTGTATTAGACCGTCCTTTCACTTGTATCAGATAATTTATGACACATGAATTTATGATCTGAATTGTTGGGCTTGGGGTATTTTTGTATCAGAATACGAATATCTGATTCATCAGCAGAAAACTGAAAACAGACAGTATGTACACTTCTGTGGGTATAAAGTATCCTCATGATATTTTGCATGTATTTGTAAACTTCAGGTAATAAAAAATAATGTTTCAGGCGTAATTCTTGGCAAAGAGGTCTGATGAGACAGACTTTAACAATCAGCACCCGTTCGTTTACTACTGGTTTTAGTACTTAATGCCTCCTGATTATTTGCTTCATGGCTGCGCTGTTTGCTGTTTTTAGTTCCCACCTGGCCTGATCCAATTAACTACTCCTTGTTATTCAAGTACATGGTGTTTGTCACAGCATTCAATAATTCTTATCACTTGGTTGTTGTCATTGTTAGCTTGAACATGGTGTAAGAACCTACACAGAAAAGTCGCTATATGCAGTTAACACAAAGTTATTATTAATATCACCCGGTACAGCGTATGCGTGTCTTAAATTCTTAACGTAAGTTGGAAAAAAAAACTAATGAATGTCTTACGCCGTGCTTGAGTTGTGAACCGAGGATTAAGTTGCCATTACATCGGGGATGGTTAAAAAGACCTGCAGAGTAACATGTTACTGTCACCCGAGTCATTGGGGGACGGACAAAATCCCATTCAAGAATGCATATGACTAACATGGTACAATATCCCGTTGATATTTGTTATTGCTACCCATTTTCACCAAGACCCCAGTGAGTGAATTATCATCTCATCATGACAGAAGCTAGTGAGATAAGTTGATTGGCGTGTTTTCGTAACAAAGGCCAGTGGTTGAAATGTTAAATTGTATAAATGTGTCTGCGATGATGACACTTTATATCAGTGTTCCAGTGTACCGTCGTCATATTATCAGTTACATGTTTTTCAAACAGGAATAGAAAGACTTAGGTTAGTCACTCGTTATTCGTACAAAATACAATGTTAAACTGTTTGAAAATATTCCAATCATTATGATTCACCCATCCACTTCTAAGCATATACAATAGAAGAAGTTGTTATCCATAAATATTATATACTGAAATGTTGGGTTTTGTACATGCAGAACTTGAAACTGACAATCTGAGTTTGCACCCAGTTCCGTCCGACCCAGTCATCCGGGAAAAATGGAGGTAGTTTGTTTGCAGCACACAGACGTAATAACATGTCATGTGTACAGGAATCGCATCTGAATGTCTGTGTAATTACATAATGTGACAGAGACAGACCCCAGGTGCACGAGCCATAAATCAATGTAGTTTGTTTATGGTGTATAGCCTGACAGGTGTTAAGTTGGTTAATGATTGAAGTTGAGTATTGCATATTGTCATTAGCAGACAAGCAGAGTGACAGGTGACAATAGACTGCGTTTTGTCTATGACAGAGACTGCTTGTCATAATCAATATATTTTTCTATGTCTCCATACACATGATTTAAAACATTTCAGTTTTCAGGCTGAACAATGAAATTAGCATTTCTAATACTACACATTTTTGGGTTGTAAATATGCAGGTATTGTACCAGTGTATTGTTATTACTGCTGACCCAAGATGCTTGTAACCGCAAGAAACATCTCTTGTTCTCCCACTTCGACCGCAAAGATAATCTTGCACACATCACTTGTGTTTATACGAGTTGGCTTCCCGGTTCAAGCTAATCACTGCACATGTGCTATGGGTGGTAAAACCACTTTTCCCCCACCCCTGGGGAAGCGTTTGAACTCCGATTACGTGTTTTTTAATCGGGTTATTTTTCAACTTTATAACTTTTATTTGCATTTTGATAATATCTTACCGAACCGAATCAGAATCTGCAAAGAACTGTTTTGTGACCTTGAACCAACTAAACGTACTGGATATACTCTACAAAACGTCTACAAAACTGGCATTATATTCCCAGAGTGGCCGCTCTCTGGATTGCGCATTTATTAACCTCGGTGTCTACCCAAGGACACCCGAACCGGAACGATGACCGCTTATAGAGACAACCTGATAAACTACCAATTAACTGGTGTGAAAACTCGGTGGCAACTTCGGCATAAATGATTGTTTCAACGAGGCAATTACATTTTCGCGGGTATTGTCACTTTGAACACTGATGCATTATCACATAGGTATTGTTTATCATCTCATCTGGTGCGCTGGTCTTGTCGAGCATGTTGATGAATTCAAATTATGGCTCACATGTCTTACATTGCTATTATTTTATGTATGTAGTACATGTCCCGTTTCGTCTCTATTCACCGTCAACCCACATCGCATACAAAAACAATGTAGGCTTATTGGGACTGGAAAATGCACCCCAATACTGTTAAATTAATCTTGCACGACGTGAATCCACTAAGAAGTTACAACTGTGTTATAATGAAACGGATGGGAATAGTGCATCAGCCTTTTAGATTGTAAATGCTATAATGAAATACGGTCAAATTCACATTGTAAAACACTCTGCTGTCTGGTACTAACAGGCTTTAAACAGGGGAAAACGACATCAAGAAAGTCTATATTACATTATATAAGGATGGTGTATTCAACTAAGATAATTCTGGGAGCAAAAGAAAAATATCAGATGAGTTGATCACGCTAAGTGCTTATTACTTGGAATAAACTTGAAACTACCACTCACGCAGGAGTATCATTGACTATAGTCTTTAATTTTGTTAAATTAAGATAATTCTGGTAGTGAAATAAAACAATCTGCCAGAAATTTCTGCAGAAAAAAAAATTCATTCACCTGATGAAGAAGTAAGAATATACTTCGAAACGTCGTGACTCTTCACAATAAAGAAGTTGCCATCCATAAAAAACTCGTGCCTTTATGTGTATCACTTCTAAATGCCATTCAAAGACTCAAAAAAAAAACAATTCGCCAGAAATTTCTGCAGAAAAAAAAATTCTGCCAGAAATTTCTGCAGAATTGCATTTTCAGAGCCAATTTGTGAGCTTAATAACACGTGAATATACTGGCACTTGAAATTTTCGTGTTCATCTCCTCGAGATCTTTCCAATGTCTTTGTAGCTTGCTCCCTTCCATGTGTCAAGTTAGGACTCGCTGGTCATTCCTAAGTTGTCCCATCCGGCTTTATAAGAATGAAGATTTTTATGGATATCAACTTCTTTGTCATGAGAACACAACGTGTCGGAGTTAATGCTTACTCCTTCATCCACCTGATAAAGGAGTAAGCATTACTGTCATCCACCTGATGAAGGAGTAAGCATTAACTCCGAAACGTTGTGTTCTCATAATAAAGAAGTTGATATCCATACAAAAAATCTTCATTCTTAAGTTATAATCCTGTCCGGTCGCCACTTGACGTGCCAGTTGGATGAGCTGTTTCCTGTCACTTCACATACAATAATTGCTCTCTGTTGTTTCGTAGATGCCACGCAAGCGATAGGGGGCCCGATGGCTATTGTTCTGTTGTTTGCACAAGCACAAGAAGTGAGCGATTATTGGAGTACGGACATTCATTTGTAACATGTCATTATAGGAGAGAAGAGAAGAAAGTTAGTTTATTTAAGTGTCACGTGTTACATAAACCAATAAAAATGGCATAGGAATTACAAATTAAAAGTAACACCCGGTCAATAGGTCTATGAGACACTAATTAACGTTAAGCCCATAAAAAATAATTTTAATTTTAAAACACATGTATAGTTAAACAGTAAACATAAATACACAATACAAGCGTGACATTCACAACTATACATTACATTACACTACATTACACACATACACATCATACACAACATACGTTAATTACACTGCATGCACATACATTGCATACATTACATTACATTACATCCATCATCCATCCATCCATCCATCCATCCATCCATCCATAACATTACATTACATTAATGTTGCGGTCAAATGGCCTATTTATAGTCACATGACTAAAAAAGGGAAGATAACTTGTGGAGGGGCATGCGGTGCTATGCAGTTTTGGGAGGCTGGCGCAAGTGACAGTGTCAGGCAGAAAGCAGCGTTGCCATACGGTTTTTCAACTTTTGTGACCGCTGCAAATGTCTGTACAAATAGCTTCTACGGCAACAACAGGGACACAGTGTACACAGAATTATGAACAGAATAAAGGTTTGCTGTGTTGGAACCGTAGAAGTTATTTGTACAGACAAATAACTGCTACGGTTCCAACACAGTAAACCTATTCTGTGTACACTGTGTCCCTGTTGTTGCCGTAGAAGTTATTTGTACAGACATTTGCAGCGGTCACAAAAGTTGAAAAACCTAGGACAGCGAGAGAGCGTGGACAACACAACACAGTTTGACAGCGTACGTGGTGTTCAGTTAAGTTGATATTTCGCATTCTACACTCAAATATTATAATGACAGTTGATAATTCTGAATGCTGAAAGGGCTTTGTCGTAAAATATTGACTTATAGTGACTTTGTTTGTATTTTGGATCTGCCGAATTTTCCCACTTCGCACGTGAATCTCGTGCATGTAACCGGAAGCGACGACCTGAGGTTTGTTTACAAAGTGGCAAGCATGTTTCCGGTTTACCGCTGTCTCGTCGCGCAGAGTCAGAGGTCTGAAGTTTCACTCAGAAATTAGCAGTTTTGAATTACAAGTTGACATAATTTGTGAATATCTGCATTGATAAATGATAGTTGATGTCAGCATGTCGTCAGAAGGCGAATTAGATAGGATGGAAAGGAACACAGACTTAAAGGAAGACGGTATGTCTGTCAGATCAAGGACTTTGTCAGAGAAAGGACGTTTGTATAAAATACAGAGATTAAAGGAAGAAAAGTGTAAACTTTGTTGGATTGTAACAAAAGAAAAGAGCGTTATTGAAGATTTGCTGAAGAGTAATGCAGAAGTGACAGATATTCAGGAACATTATGTTAAATGGAAGGATAAATACAGTGCTTTTCTTCAGTCATATGATTCATATTGCAATATGGTTACACCAAAAGTTGTTGATGCAGATGTTCAGTCATGGTTTGCTAAAAAGGACAGTATGTTTCGTAGTTTCAAGGCTGAAATGGAGGTGTGGATAGAAGATAATGCACAGAGCCTTGGAAAGGTTGAGAAGGCTAGTGTAGCATGTAGTGCTCGGTCAAATAAATCTGACAGCAAGAAATCTTCAGGTCAGTGCTCCAAAGATTCAGATAGGAGTAGTGTGTCATCTACAAGAGTGAAGATGGTAGCTAAGCTGGCAGAGTTAAAGGCACGTTCTGAGTGTCTTCAGCAGAGGTATGCCTTAGAGGAGGAAGAATACTATCTTAAACAGAAGAAAGAAAAGTTAGCGATGGATACAGAATTGGCAGTTGCTCATGCTCAGGTAGAAGCACTTGAGGAACTGGAGATTACAGACAGTGTGAGTAGAATGAATCACAACAAACAAGTTAAGAGTGGTAAATCTGTTCCTCCAGTGGTTCAGAGTGGTACATCTGTTCCTCAAACAGCACAGTTTCCAACTAGTCACACTTACGTTCAACATGTGCCTCAGACACAAGTGCTTGAGGATTATTGTGTTCCACACAATATAGAAAATGCCACCATGAAGATGGTCATTGAGAATCAGCGATTAGCTACGTTACCAGAGCGAAAAGTTCCTGTGTTCAGAGGAGATCCTTTGGAATATAAGACATTCATCATGGCATTTGAACACTGCATAGAAAGTAAGACAGACAGTTTCAAAGATAGACTTTATTATTTGGAGCAGTTTACTAGTGGAATGCCAGGGGAATTGGTGCGGAGTTGTATTCACATGGATCCGGAGCGTGGCTATACAAGAGCTAAACAGCTGCTTCAGACCAAGTTTGGAAACAAGTTTAAAGTTGCTACAGCATACAAAGAGAAAGCTCTACAATGGCCACATATTAAAGCTGAAGATAGTGATGAACTGAACAGATATTCATTATATCTGCTTGAGTGCTACAACAGCATGGCAGACATTGAGTATTTGAGGGAGCTGGAGCACCCCCAAAACATGAAAATTATCATTTCCAAGTTACCTTACAAGATGCGGGACAGATGGCGTAGCCTTGTGTTTACCATTCAGGAGAAAAAGGACAAAAAGGTAACTTTCCAAGATTTAGTTACATTTGTTGAAGAACAGGCACAGATATTAGCGGATCCATTGTATGGTAACATTGAGGATGGAAAACAAGTGCCACCATGAGTGAACAGACAGAGACAAGACAGGATGAAAAGTACAAGAGGCAGTAGCTTTGTGACTAACATCGAAACTCAAGACAGAACAATGGTTGATAAGATGAAATGTAGAAACTCTCAGGTGTCTAACAGACAGTGGAAATCTCCAACAGTGTGTTCCTTTTGTGGGGAACAGCATGTTTTGAACTTGTGTAAGAAACTGAGAAATATGCCATATTCTGAAAAGCTTGACTTTCTCAAATCAAAAGCTTCGTGCTTTGGATGTTTATGCTCAGGGCATTTGAGTAAACATTGTACTAACAGAGTGAAATGCAATGTGTGTGGACGCATGCATGCAACTGTTTTACATTCTCAGTTTTATGACAAAGATAATAATGCATTCAAGGATAATACTAGAGACACTAAAACAGATGTGAAGGTTGCTTGTAATAACTCTGTAAGCATGTGTGAAAGTGTGACATATGGTTGTGGTAGTGGAACAAGCGGCACTTTGCCTATTGTGCCTGTCAGGGTGATGTTGGAGAATAGTGATAGGTGTTACGAAACCTACGCATTTCTTCATTATGGAAGCTCTGCTTCATTTTGTACAGAAAGTCTGATGAGAAATTTGGGTATAGAAGGTAGGAAAACACACATTATGTTGCAGACTATGAATCAGAAAAGGTCAGTTCAGTGTTATACAGTGCCAGGCTTGGTAGTGACAGATTTGAAGGGTGACAATTGTGTGAAGTTACCAAAACTGTACACTCAGAAAGAGATTCCGGTCACCAGAAATGATGCATTTGATTGGAAAGCTTTGGGTAAGTGGTCTTACTTAGAGGAAGTTACATTGCCACAGATTGATGCTGAAGTACAGTTGTTGATAGGAAGTAATGTACCCACTGCTCTAGAACCATGGCAGATCATCAACTCTCAGCAAGGCGGACCTTATGCTGTACGGACTCTTTTAGGGTGGACTGTAAGTGGTGACTGCGGCGACATCGATGAGTGTCTGCCAAGGGTGTCAGTGAACAGAATTGATGTATTGGAGAATTTAGAGAAACAGCTAATCAGTCAGTACAACCAAGACTTCAGTGAAAGGCTTATAGATGACAAGCCTGAAAATGACAAGCTATTTATGAACATTATGAACTCTGCTGAGCTTGTTGATGGACATTATGAAATCCCTTTGCCATTTAAGTCATCATCTGAATTTTTACCCAGCAATAGAGCACAAGCAGAATACAGGGCAGAGCAACTGAAGTTTCTACGAAGTGAATCATTTCACATGGACTATACAGCATTCATGAATGATTTGTTGAAGAAGGGCTATGCACAGAAGGTGCTAGCAGATGACAGTCATCGCACAGAGCAGACATGGTATGTACCACACCACGGCATTTATCATCCACAAAAACCAGGCAAGATTCGGGTGGTTTATGATTGTTCTGCACGCTATCAGGGAACTTCATTAAATGACCAGTTGCTAAAGGGGCCGGATATGACTAATTCTTTGTTAGGGGTCCTGTTGAGGTTTCGTCAAGAACCTGTTGTGTTAATGGCCGATATTGAAGCAATGTTTTACCAGGTGAGGGTGCCGCCAAGTGATCGCAGTGTCTTACGCTTTTTGTGGTGGGCAGACGGTGACATTACAAGGGATTTAGAAGAATATGAGATGACAGTACACATTTTTGGTGCTGTATCAAGTCCAAGTTGTGCTAACTATGCACTAAGATTGACAGGGAAAGATAACTCAGCATATTTTGACAAAGAATTAATTGATAGCATCAGAAGAAACTTTTATGTTGATGATTGCCTGAAATCTGTAAAAACGGAAACAGATGCCATTAACTTTGTTGCAGACATAAGTGATGTTTGTTCAAAAGGTGGTTTTCATCTCACCAAGTGGGTGAGTAACAGTCGGTCAGTTTTGGAGACAGTACCTGAACAAGAAAGAGCAGTAAAGTTCAAAGACTTGGACTTAGACCAAGACACATTACCAATGGAAAGAGCATTAGGACTTGGATGGTGCATTGAATCAGATCAGTTTGTGTTCAAGATTTTAATAAAAGACAAACCAGCAACCAGAAGGGGCATCCTTTCCATTACAAGTTCAGTCTATGACCCAATGGGCTTTGTAGCTCCAGTTATTTTACCAGCAAAGCAATTATTGCAGGACTTATGCAGGATAAAATGCGGTTGGGATGATGAGATTCCAGACAAGTATCTCTCTAGCTGGAAGAAATGGATTGCGGAATTGCCGCAACTGGAGCGCACTTCATTTGATAGATGCATGAAGCCAAGGAATTTTGGAAAGGTTGTTATTTCACAGCTTCACCATTTCTGTGATGCGAGTGAAAGTGGGCATGGAGTAGTGTCCTATTTGAGACTTGTTAGTGAAACAAGAGACATTCATTGTACATTTGTATTGAGCAAGTCCAGAGTAGCCCCTCTCAAGCAAATGACCATCCCACGGATGGAGTTAACTGCAGCTACAGTGAAAGTTCGTGTTGACAGTCTGCTCAAACGAGAGCTGGAGATTGATATTGATGACAGTTATTACTGGACAGACAGTATGTCTGTAATAAGATATGTTCAGAATGTCAACTCAAGATTTCACACTTTTGTAGCTAACAGACTTTCAGTTATCCATGATGGCTCATCTCCACAGCAGTGGTACTATATTGAATCGAAGCAAAACCCAGCTGACGATGCTTCACGGGGACTCTCAGTGAAAGATTTCATGAAGAGTGACAGATGGAAAAGTGGTCCTGAATTCTTGAGGCATCAACAAGATGAATGGCCAGTAGTTGTTGTGAACAGTGAGATTCCAAGCAATGATTTAGAAGTGAAATGGAAATCTGTAAATACAGTAAAAATCACAGATGTTAGAGACACAGTTATGAAATTGCTTTGTCATTTCTCACAGTGGCACAGACTGAAACGTGCAGTGGCTTGGATTCTGCGAGTGAAGAGACACTTAAGGGACAAAGTGAAGGGAAACAAGATGGATTTACAACAGAAGGGTGCAGACCTTGAATTAACATTGCAGGATATGGTTGATGCAGAGACTTCAATTATACAGTTTGTACAGAGACTTGCATTTGCGCAAGAAATTGACACCATTGTGAAGTCTAAGGTTGAACTTGGCAAGTCAAGTAAGCTATATAAGCTTGATCCCATCGTAGAAGGTAACCTGTTGAGGGTTGGTGGACGGCTTAGCAGAGCATGTATGTCTGAACATACCAAGCATCCAGTGATACTGCCTAAAGACTGTAATATTTCAAAAATGATAGTTAGGAATGTTCATGAAACTTCAGGACATGTTGGCAGAAATCATGTTCTCTACAAGTTACTCAGTAAGTACTGGATTCTTGGAGCTACCTCTTTAATCAAGAGAGTGATTCACAGATGTGTTACATGTAGGAGACACCATGCTAGTGTTCTAGAACAAAAGATGGCTGACCTTCCCAGAGATCGTGTTACCCCAAATGATCCTCCATTTACATTTGTAGGAGTGGATTATTTTGGTCCCTTTGAAGTTAAGCGTGGGCGTGCCCTGGTCAAAAGGTATGGAGTAATTTTCACTTGTTTGACCACACGTGCAGTTCATATTGAGGTTGCGCACTCACTTGATACCAGTTCATGTGTAAACGCCTTGAGACGATTTGTGGCGAGAAGGGGTCAGATTCAACAAATCAGGTCAGATAATGGTACCAATCTGAAAAGCACAGAGAGAGAACTTCGGGAGGCAATAAGGCAGTGGAATCAATCTACCATTAAAAAAAGTATGATACAGAGAAATGTGGAATGGATATTCAGTCCCCCTACTGGATCACACCATGGTGGTGTTTGGGAACGACAAATACGTATTGTCCGGAAGATACTTTTTTCAGTTCTCAAGAATCAGCCTGTAGATGATGAGGGATTACACACAGTGCTGTGTGAAGTAGAGGCCATAGTTAACAGTCGGCCAATTTCAAGAGTTTCAGATGATCCAAGTGATTTAGATGCCTTGACACCAAATCACCTGCTATTGTTAAAAGGCAAGCCAAACCTGCCTCCTGGTATATTTTCTGAGAGTGATGCCTACCCACGTCGTCGATGGAGACAAGTCCAATATTTAGCAGATCTCTTTTGGAAGAGGTGGTCTCGAGAGTATCTCACGTCGCTGCATGTGCGACAGAAGTGGTTGAAGTTACGTCGCACTGTTCATGTGGGAGATGTAGTTCTCATTGCAAATGAAACAGCACCCAGAAATTCATGGCTTATGGCAAGGATTGAGAAAGTTTATCCTGATCACAAAGGGTTTGTGCGCAGTGTTGACGTCAGAACGAAGTCAGGTGTCTTGAACAGACCAATTACAAAGCTGTGTTTACTGCTTGAAAGTGACTGTTAACAGTATCAGTTTTCAGTTCTACAGTTGAGCTGTACAGAAGTGAAGAGAAATGTACATTTTTTATAATTGAACCAATGGGTATTTTAGGTTTATTATGCAGTCATAGCGTGTGTATGAGTGTATATTGGAGCAATTCACATTCTCAGAGCTATTAAGGCAGTTTTAAAGCTATGTTCAGTTTGAAGGTATCAGTTTATTTACAAATGAATATGTTCCACATGTTTCATGCAGAGTATGTTATTGTAATTGTTAATTGTAACAATTAAGGGGCCGGAATGTTGCGGTCAAATGGCCTAGTTATAGTTACATTGGGATCATGTGATCTGTGGTAAGTCACATGACTAAAAAAGGGAAGATAACTTGTGGAGGGGCATGCGGTGCTATGCAGTTTTGGGAGGCTGGCGCAAGTGACAGTGTCAGGCAGAAAGCAGCGTTGCCATACGGTTTTTCAACTTTTGTGACCGCTGCAAATGTCTGTACAAATAACTTAGATGAACAAGACAACAAAAGTATATTGTTGATACATCATTCTGCGGATATCACAATATTAAATGTGGCTTCAAACTGATGATACAAGAACAAACTATACAGTTTTTTTCCTTCACATTCTTGTTTATTCGTAATGTAATGAAGCATGATATTCCAACGACCATGCACACAAACTTCACAATAACCGTACTAAACATGCAAATGGTGAAAGGACGAATGGCTATAAATGGCTTTTGCCCAGCTATGTGCGCGAGGCACACTTAGTTCCGTTTCTCTAGATTGGGATGAATGGGGCAACTCCAGGTTTCGGTTGTCTGCTTTGTCAAATTGAGGATCAGACGCTTTCTTTATCTGAAAAGAAATAATAAAACAGTGATATCTATATACAAGAATAAAAGATGAGTTGACTCTGCATAGAAACATTGCTCAAACTTTTATTATATATTACTTATAACTTATTGGATCATTGAGTTGTGTACGGGCTTGTATTCCTTTCAGTAAATATATTGTATAAAATAAATAAAATTAAAGCCACTTTAGCAATAGTTCAGATATATATTAATAATTAAAAGGTAAATGATGCAATATATATAAAAAAACAGGCTATAGACTGCCAACTCCTGGGAATGTGAAAGAGTATAAGCATTTAGGAAGATTAGTCAATAAAACAATTGTCATTTCGGTACTTACATGATGATATTTATGCATAATATACGTGAATTATACCAGGGAGCCTATATAGAGAGGGGAGGTGAAACTCCTCGAAAAACCGCTGAACGTATGTCTCGCTTTGTCACGTGACCAGTGGAGACAATATGGCGGCAGCTTAGTATTTAAGATTGAGCTCGGTTCATTTTCAACAGCTGATTACATTCGCTGAGTGTTGTGACAACTCGGAACCTACACGTAGAAGGTAAGTCACCTGTTCTGTTACTTCAGTTCTAGTCACATATTTGTAATTAGTGTCAGTATAAGAAAATATGTTTGTAGTAAAGTTTAAAGTCGGCATCTTGTAACTCTCTGGCTTCAATTGTCTTCTTTCACACATTCCTTTATGTTTTAGCAGGGAAATATACCTTTAGTTGAGAGGTGTCTGCAAGCAATAGTGATAGTTTTGTGACTTAAAAACATGTTGGGGTTTAATTGGGGTGTGTGAAAAATGTGGCAGATCGCCGATCTGATCTGATGCGCCATTGAAATACTACACGCCGTTGTTTGAAGTGTGTCTAGATATTGCTCAACACCGTCTTTCACATACACCTTTAATTTTTATGAGGGGAATTTACCATCAGGCGAAAGGTGTTTGCAGGTAATAGTGATAGTTTCATAATCTAAAATAAATTGTTAGGATGTACTTGAGGTGTGTGAAACATGTGCCATCTCACCGATCTGATCCGATCCGCCATTGAAATATTCCACGGCGTTGTTTGAGTGCTTTTGTTTCAGCTTCAAAACCTTCATTCACATACACCTTTAATTTCCATTAGGGGAACATACCATCTAGTGAAAGGTGTTTGGAGGTAATAGTGCTAATTTTATAATTTAAAAAAATCGGTAGGGTGTTTTTGAGGTGTTGAAAAATGTGCCATCTCGCGGTTCTGTTCTGATCCGCCATTGAAATAGCATAACTTTGAGTGTTTCTAGTTATTGCTCCAAAACCTCTTTCACATGCACCTTAAATATCTATGAGGGGAATATACTATGACCCGAAAGGTGTTTGCAGGTAATATTTATAATTTGATAATCTAAACATATTGTTAGGATGTATTTGAGGTGTGTGAAAAACGTGTCATCTCGCTGATCTTTTCTGATCCGCCATTGAAATACTACACAGCATGTTTTGAGTGTTTCTAGTTATTGCTCAAAAAACTTCTTTCACACACACCTTTAATTTCTGTTAGGGAAACGTTCCATCTGGTGAGAGGTGTTTGGAAGTAATAGTGATGATTTTATGAATTAAAAAAATAATTGGAAGGGTGTATACATTCACAAGTATTTCATGTGTGTGAAAAATATGACATATCGTTGATCTGATCTGATCACTCATTACTACAAGCCAATGTTTGAATGTGTTTAGTCGTCCTAAAATTCACTTCTTTCAAATACACCTCTAAGTATTGAGGGGAATATTCCTCTAAGTATTGAGGGGAATATTCTATCTGGTGAAAGTGTGAGGTATGACATATCTGATCTGCTCTAATCTGCCATGGATGCCTTTGATGCTTGAATGTTTTAGTTCTGAAACTATTGTTGATATTTGACAAAACTGCAAAGGACGTTTTAACGCTTTGTGATGGTTTTAAACTTTCTGTTTTTTTAGGTGGGAGTGACTGTGTCAGTTGACATTCTGTCAGTATCCATGCAATTGCGCACATGCAGGAAGACATCTGGTCATCTTCATTAACTGCCCTCTTGCCACGACCGTCCATTTGTCCATTATAGACTGAGTGTCTGTAAGAATGAGACTGACTGAATCTACAACTCATTAACATGTGCTTAACTTTCCAAACTGTATTCCTGAAGGAAAAAGAAATAAAAATGTGTTCCTCCCTTGTCACATTTTTTCTATCAAAAATTAAAAATCAAAGTCTTACTCGTCACTTTTGAAAAGAATGTGCCTGAGAAACATATTTTTATGCAGCCTAAGCATTCCACATAAACAGAAAACCACTGAAACATAATGAGAATTGTGTAACAGATCATTTCAAATACATATAATAACAGTGTTTGCTGTTCTTTAGTTTGCCATTTGGCCATCAGGGCTTGCTGCCACTTGCAGTCTTTAAAGTCTGCATAGCCATTTTGTTGAAATCAAACCAATAAAAACAAAATAGTCTTCATTGTAGAGAGTTTCACAGTCCCTACAAAATCCATTAGTGAAGTGTATGGAGCACAGAGAAGTTTACATTAGTTGTAGACTGCTGACATTCCTATGCGGCACTGAATATATAATACTATGAAGTGAAACTGGAAGTTATCCTAACATGAAGGATCAGGGATAATTCCTGAACATTAATACAAATTATGGGCAAGATGCTAGTTGAAAAGAAATGAGATCTAATTGACAGAAGACCACAAGGGCCTGCAGATAACTGAAACTGTTGGCCTGATACATCAACAACCGACGCTGGGCCTCTGGGCTGGCGATCGTTTCGAACGCTGTATCAAAATTGTCACATAAACAGAGAGTCTTTGAACAAGGCAATGTGTAAACACATTCTCAAGTCCTCTCATTAATCCACACATGCATCATTCGGCGACAGGAAGTGTAACCAGCTTGAGTATTACTCCGGGAGATGCCGATAGTTTCCGACAATAAACTGGTTTCCGACAATAAACTGGTTGAAATACTGCTAAGCGCAGCCGATTTGCGCTGAGAACAAACCAAGTCGACGTGTGCAGTCGAGCATGACGAGGCACACGTTAATTAGTACAAATGGTAAGGAAAGCAAGCGAGTGACCAATCCCTGTTATAGAGTATCCCTGATTATACAATAAACTGAGGCAGTGCGTAAAGTTTAGCGTTAAAAGCATTTATAGTTGGCATACTTTGACACTGAGTTCAAATACTTGACAACTAATCAGTGTCAGGTCATTATTGTGTCGGGGTTCGGGTGTCGGCATCATTGGGGCAGTCCCCACTTAACAGGCTCCTATTATCAAAATTAGCTAAGCTGTAAAAACAATAGAACTTACCTGAGTCAGGTGTTGACTGACAAAACCGGACGTAATGAACCGGTAATCCATGGGCACGCGAACACGTGACATTTTATAAAAGCAACAGTTTTATGTACTGAAGTGGTCGTTTTCAGTCTTTGTCTTAAAATCACATCCAAATTGGTTCAGAGAAGGATTTTGTGCCTGCCAATCGAAAAAGGATCAGGTATTTCTTATTACCCACAATGCCCCTACGCACAGTTGCCGCCATTTTGTCACTTGATCCCAAGTTGTTTTGAGACGACTATTTTGAAAGCAGTTCTCGCCCGGTACGTCCAGTAACGACGGCAAGGAAGTCAACACAGTGCAGTATTCCTACGTTTGCCCGTGTTATCTGATTCAAGAGACTGGCAATGAGATTTACAATAGAAGCTTTGGAGATTCGGATACGTGAAAAATTGAGAACAGCAGCAGTCGTCGATCGCAGCGGGAGAAAAGGAACATTCCACGATCTGGTCAGGTACAGTGTTAGTTTCTTGAAATAAGCAATAGCACATGTTATTCGTATTTACTTATTTAACGTAAATAAGTAACTACTACAATACATATGAAATTTTAGACTTGATGGACCTCGGTAAACACATGCGTGTCGAATTCTTTGCAAGAGAGATGTATGGCTTCCTTCACTCAGCATTCAGTTAATTCAAGAACTCAATATTACTGTGATTTGGATCAGCTCACACACACGATTAACATGGTTCAATGTGTTAATGAATGAAAAATTATCTTTGCAAGAAAAAATTAATCACAAATATCTCTAGTATATTATTGCTGATGTGCTTGTTACGACTCAAAATAACTTCAAACGTATTTGTAAATACGAATATTTATTCAAGAAATCCTTTTCATATTGCTTTTGATATTTGCACGTTTGAAAACAATGTAGTCGGGGATAGTGTGTCATTTTTCATTTATAGGTTAGGGATTCTCTGACCAGATTTGGTGCATTGTTTGAGTGAAATTTCAAAATTGAAATTTCACAATGTTTTCAAAGTAATATTGAATATTTGTATATTATTGATTTAAGAGATAATTTAGATTTGCCATCTGATGTAAGTAGTGTTATGCTTATCATATCAAGATTTAACGAACTCTGAATGAAGAAATGTGGATTGTGTTAGTCCCACAGAAAAGGTTACAAAGAGTGTTTGATATAAAGAATATAAATAGTATATGAATTTGCTGACCTGGATCCTTTTCATCTAGCATATTCTACCCTTTGCAAATTGATATTTATTCTTTTTATTCGACACTTTATTGTTGTCAAGAGTTCCTACCTTTTTTCAATCGATGCATTTCTACGTTTCCGGCATAAAGGAGGACAGTGTTGGAAAAACTGAAGAAGGCAGCCAGGATCAACTCATTTTGACATACAAAAGGTATGTATAACCTGAACCGTCCAGTACATAATGTACATACAACATAACCAAATAATGTAAATCTTAGGAATCAGTAAAAATGCATGGCGCATGTCACTATTCATGTCACTGATTGTTATGCATCATGCACATGTCTCCTTTCAGAAGCTTTTTGATGGGTTTCGATGAACAAGATGGATCACTTAAGAAGGTGTGGGGAAAGCAGAGGCCCACGGCTTGTACGCAAAGAACGGCAAAACGTTCAGAGTAAGTAAACGTATTCTAGTCATGTTACATCTTGCAGAGATTAAAAATTTTAAGGAAACCTTTAAAATATCAAGTTAATTTGGATTCTTTCTATGTACATTCAAGGAATTTCAAAATGAACACTGTTTAAAAAGTGCAATTTATCCTTTGAAAAATACAGCTTAAAAAGTTTTAAAAATCATGCAGCACATTATGCTGCAGCGTTTGCTTGTGACCCCATATTCATAGCTTGTCTCTCTGAATGACTCCACATTATTGGTTAAGAAAATATGTCTTTACACAATAACGGAAAAAATCGTAGTTTTATACACATAATGTGCATCGTAAGTAACATTCAGAAAATAGATTATGGCTTTCAAAGGCGAATTTCTTCATGTCTCTGCACTCTATCATATATCAATAAGCTGTTTTGTGATTGAAACTTTTGATGTCAAATGCTCAGTTTATACTTTTTGATCTCTTCGCTTATCGGACATGGGGTTCAGTGTATTTCACCTCAAGCAATGTTTGACAGTTTTCTTTTCGCTAGCCATGGATATCGTAGACGAATGCTTGTTTGTACTGATAGTTTGTTTTCTAAATTTCAGAAGCTGGAAAGCAGGAAGGCCGTGAAACGATTGACTGGCCGGAGGAGAAGAAGCACACAGTTCTTCCTCTCTTGGGGAAAGAGCTAACATTTTTCAAACTAGGAAGCCAAGTGATATGTGTGTTTTAGAAAAATATTCTGTACTCACTGCTAATTATTCCCTTGCTTTTGTTTCATTTACTAACTTGAATATTCCGAATATTATTTGTTTTCAAACATATTGTTGAATATAAATAAACTTTTAATGAATTTGTGTTTTATTCTGTTGTTTGTCATCCTGAAGCCTTTTACCATTATGCAATTGTATAAAATACCTGATTTGCTACACGTGAGACATGAAACAACATCTCTTCCGGAGGACCGGGTAAAGGGCCGACAGGAGCAAGTTTCAGTTCATGGAAACTAGGTATTAAACTAGGTTGGAAACTACAACATGGAAACCAGGTTGAAACCTGCAATAAACTCATACATGGAAACCAGGTTGAAACCTACAATAAACTCATACATGGAAACCAGGTTGAAACCTGCAATAAACTCATACATGGAAACCAGGTTGAAACCTACAATAAACTCATACATGGAAACCAGGTTGAAACCTACAATAAACTCGTTCATGGAAACCAACTGGATCCCGCTTGGAGGAGTGGGTAATGAAACGAACTGGAAACCATCCTGAAATGGTGCAGTTTCAGTTGCATGGAAACCACAATGAAACTATAGGAAACTCCCTGGAAACCAACTGGAAATGTTGGTTTCCATGACGTTTCTTCTCGGTTTCAGTGTTCCGGAAACCAGCTTATTTTTGCTGTGAGAGTGGGTGACAAAGCACATCCTTGCCGTACACGGGAGTGAACAGGGAATAAATCAGTGTGTCTGTCGTTGACTCGAACACAAGATACAGTATCTTAATGCATACAGTTAATGGCTTCCAGGAAACGACCTTTAATACCTATCTTGTACAGTTTGTATCTTGAGCAGCTCCGATTGACGTTATCAAAAGCTTTGCTTATATAAAGCATATGTAAATATAAAGCTTTGTATTGTATCCCCTAGCTGAGAGCCGCGATGAGATACTGCAAAGTTTCCCTTCATCCTTATATATTTTCATTTTCGCGCAATCGGAAAATTATTACCATAGATTCCTCAAATAATATCAATGGCCTTCCGCTCGGTAGCGGGATACAACTGGGCCAAATACTTGCGTTTTCGAAATTCCGTACAAATAACAGGTAAGGCGACGATTCATTTGATGGCGGGTATCGTACGAAAGCTCTGAACATCAACCTTGCCAAGAGTATTACCCGATTTGAAAGAAGCAGTCTTATTGGATAAAAACTATAGAACAGAATAAGTGTATATGGATGACAACTTCTTTAATACTGGAACACGACGTTTCGATACAGGTTCTTGTATCGTTTTCAAAGTGTAAATGAACAGGGAGAGAACAGGCGATATATACATAAACTAATTAACAAGTGATTATAAAGACAAAGGGTTAACAATGGATACAAGGATAACATGGAAGCCAGTAGTGCACAGAGCATAGTATGAATAAAAGTTAACAATGTGGTGATAACTAAGTAAGCCAGTGAGGTACACAGAGTGGGTTGTTTGTACAGTAGGCTAGAGTGGTTTGATGAGCTCATCGTAAGCTGTGGGGATGGGGTAACCTTGGTCTCTGTTAATCAGGGGTCGGTATCTTTTGATGTTGATTGCTTCAGTTATTTTCCTTTTGGTAAAGTCTGATTGGTTCTTTGAGAGGATGGTGTAGTCAGTCCAGTTGATTTGGTGATCGGAATGGGCCGCTATGTGGTCTGAAACTGTTGATTTCTGGTCCGATTTGATGGTAGATTTCTGATGTTCCTTGATTCAGGTGTCGACAGGCCTGGATATTTCTCTTGTGTATGAGTGCCCACAATTGCAGTCAGTTTTGTAGATTACATCGTTGGGGTTGGGTTTTATGGCTTGCGGGGGTTTTCTTCCATTGGCCTGTAGGAGGGTGTTGATGGTGACAGAAGTAGTGAAGGTGGTGTCTATTCCTGCTTGTTGCTTAAGAAGCCTGCTGATCTGGTGGGAGGGTTTGCCGATGTATGGGATGGAAATCTTTATTGGGGCCGATTCAGGTCGAGAGGGTTTGGTAGCATCCCAGAGTCAAATTCACCATGGTTGTTGGTTTCTGCCTCCATGGTGAATTTGACTCTGGGATGTTGCTTGTTGAGGTGGTTAAGCAGCTCTAGGAGGTCGTTGTCAGGTTTCAGGACGACAAAAGTGTCATCCAGCTTCCGATACCGATTGTCAACCTTAATGATTACCCATCCCAGCTAGTGAACAGGACAATTGCAGCAACTTTATCGCCACCTGCCACCAAACCCTCTGGACCTCGATTTGACAACTTTTACGGTACTGTTGTTGATTGCATTCTTCAGCTTATTCACTTTGAATAGTTATCTCCCCGAAAATTTGCTCTTTGACAACTTGATGATAATGGACTCGTTGATGATGCACGTATACGAGATTTTTTTCCAATAAATTAGGGGAAAATATTTTATAATTCTAATTCCGTCGGGTTTAACGTATTATTGTGGATACAGAACGGAAAACAAACGCGGATTTTTAGGATAATGGTCAGTATAATTTTTATTAGATATTATTCTCACGTTGCATACTTACGTTTTACATCCAAGACTGTACATAACTGGCAGATGTCTGATGCCGGGGGTCGGTTTTGCACGAAACATACCATTTTGACACTGATTTGGGGGGTCAAGTTAGGGGGTCGGCTTATTTATGGGGTCGGCTTATACTTGATAACATACGGTACATTTCATACGTTTCTTGTTTTGGTTTTAAGCTGACAAAACATTTCCCATGACAGACCATGTACTCTCTAACTTTAACCACACTAACTCTCTGATTTTCATTCAACAGTACTTAAAGAAAACTTTAGGCTATGTCTGTTTGTTAGGATTTAACACAGAACATGTGTTTGTTATCAAATTAAGTTTTAGATGATATAAATTCGAATTTAACCCAACACTTATTACATGAAGATATGTTTAAGCACTTATTTATATTATTACAAATTTAACAGAGTACAATGTACAATGACTGAATAAAGTCATGCATATGTAATGTTATATTAAAGTACATACGCACCAGCATACAAAGAATCAGACAGAATTACAAAATTGTACAGTGCACATACAATGTAAAGTGGGAAACGATATTGACTTTATTGATATATTTGTGTTAGAATTTGAGAAATGCAACAAAACATGTGCAAAGGTCTAAAAAAATATTATATGAGCATTTTCATGAGCATTATAATGCTCTGATCACTGTGAAGACAAGATGTGTGCGGTCACTGCTTGAAAATGTAAACCATTTGATGCTGACGACACTTAACAGTACCATTTATTACACCAGAGATTGACATTTATTATCAGTATGAATATATGTAGTGTTTAGTTGTGTAATGACAAATACTCAATGGAAAGTTTACATAACCCTAAAGACAGTTTTGCGTCTTCTGTGTGTGAAATAGTATATTTAATAAATTAATATTTTAATATCATTTCCTTTATTAAAACTTAATTTATACCCTTAATTGATCATAATTAAAATGCAGTCATTGTAGAAATTTGCAACATTTTTATGTATTATTTGCCTATACAGTGAATTTATATTCCATGCACCACAAACCGTTACAGACATAAAAAAGGTAGATTTTAGTCATACCCATGTTTATCGCATTTGAAAGTTGGCTACATGTCGGCGATGACTGACATAATTCGTCCGTTGCTGTTCTCACTTTCTTCTGTAGCTGCTAAATACATGTTTTGTCCAAAATCTCAATTTCATAATGAACAGTGAAGTTACATAAAAAAAAGACTTTCAGTGTTTCACATTTCGCGTAGCGCGTCAGCTCCCCGCCGTAGTGAATTCCTTGAATGCAGCCTTATCGGCAGTGATACAAAAGCGATTTGAGTACATATACAATGAAAATATACTGCAGTTCTGAATGTGTGACACTGAGACATCCGGTCCCACACTCAAATAACCGATTGCAAAACGTCAACAAAATGACAAAAGATGACCTGAAAACGTTCACCTGATTCCACCGCCTCGCTTCGAACTGCCATTCCGCGATCCATACTTGCAATGTAAGCAGTCATGCCTATCCCAGATGTATCACAGAATCATGGAATAAATATTTCAGGACATAGCACTTGATATATCATCGTTAAAGGGAAAAGATATTCTGTCCATGCCACGGCGTGAACGTTACCGATGAAAGTGAAGGCTATACTGGTTAACTGTCTCTACGTGTAATCGTAACACGCACGGCTCACATCGCGCATACGACATGAGCTGTCAGTTTAAGGTTGGACCGTCCGGATCAGCGGATTAGTGAAGGGAAGACAAAAAGATCGCCCATTCGGTATTGTCAGTTTGAACATTGAAAGTTGTCAGTTTGACAATCCGTGTTGTTATTGTGACAACATCGAGAGTCTCATATTGTTTGCCTTAAAACAAACATTTATTAAATGCGATGTTTAGATAAAGACACGAGTTTTTTTTATAGATGACAACTTCTTTATTGTGAAGAGTCACGACGTTCCGAAGCATATTCTTACTTCTTCATCAGGTGAATGAAACAATGGAGTACAACGAGCAGTTTGTACTCCTGTACCCTGTATGTGCAAAACACTTTTACAACTTCCTTTCATTAATACAGAGTACGAATACGGTGTCGAATCTCGCAGAGTACGAATCTCGCATTGTCCATATTAACGGGAAACTCTTCTGCGTACTGATAGTTACGTTACTTTGTGGTTATATTAAGCTGTTTCCACAACCAATGCATGTCTAATGTTACGCGAAGGTGTTCTGGAGAGCGAGGATCCGTGACAAGTTCATCAACATCGGGCGTAGAAAGGATTCAAATGTGGCGTGTGTCCAGCAACGCAAACGTATGTCTGCCAACGTTGTGCTTGAAGAACCTTCTACTTCTAAACAGCCCAAGATGCCACTTCCTGTTGGAGAAGATGACTACAGCATCCATAGACACTTACAGTAGATGAAGCAGGAAGACAGCACAAAAACCAGATCGCTCCAAGATTTCCCCATTCATGAAACTCACTTTCAGTACCAGAAGAGAAATGGTCACATCACAGAGAGCTAACGTAAGAGAAATTCTGGACGAATATCTTTAGCTTGCTGTTGAGGATGAGGTAAATATCAAACTCTACATGTTTCTGAACGTTTCCTTTTGGAATGGTACATAAAGCCTACACAAATCTACTGTTCTACTATGTGAAAAATACCGGAGGTAGAGGCGTGGTTTTGTGGTTTCAGCTAATAAAGTGTAGTACACACGTGTAATAAAAATAATATAGTAAGTGCTTTATGTATCATTTTATGAATGAATATATTCCATGGAGTCGATGTATTTTAATACAACAATTAGTCATGTTCTCTGTCATATCGTGTAATTTGTTACGGCCATTCAAAGTTAAATAAAGAAATAAATAAAAGCTGGTGAATGTTTGTTGTGATGTCACAAAATATTTTATGATTTCCGATCTGTGCAGAATACTCCATGCGCACAGAGATTAACATCACAGACAATATGAACTCCGGACTGGGTAAGGTGGTTGAAAGAATCTATTACCTCATCAGAAATTCATCGAAAGTCGAGGATGACGTCAATGCCTTGATGAGAGACGTGAATACAAGACCTGATGAAAAAGTATCAGCATGTTTTTCCTCTTTCAGCCGAAATTGCCTAAATGTAGCTGTAAACCCTATGAATGGCTGGTCCCTGAAAATAAAACGTACAAACTACTAATTTGATTTTTTCAAGGATAATTTTATCTCAACTAAAATTTGGACACATTTTGAAGATTTTAGCTCTTTGGAAACCTGATATTGTTTATTAGGTGAAACAATATTCTCGCAGAGCATCGCGTGTTCAGTCATGCCTGCAGTTGGTCACGACAATAGTGCCAGTTATAGTATGCTTGTCCTTTTTGTACAGATGCAGCACTGGCCACGGTGATCCTGGGTCAGGAGGACTTCTTAGAGAAGAGGTGAAGACCTTAACTGCAAAGGGCTGTGAAGTGGGCATTGTTATATCGTTAAACTGATGTTAATCCATAATTGCTAAAATGTACATAAGTATTTATGGTATGAATGTTTATAAATAGATATAAGTTTATACAGTCAGCCTTAATCAGAATACTCCCGTTTTTCATTAAAACACACCAAACAATGTTCGGATAGTGAAACATACTGACTACTGAAACGAAGCATCACATAGACCACTACAGTAGACCGCCAACATATAGCTGGAATATTGCTGAATGCGGCGTAAAACTCAACTCACCCACTCACTACAGCAGAGTTACTTCCCTTTGACATACGTAGACAAGAACTTAAGAACCTTTTGCTTGGCATAGAACAAGTATTTCATTTTGGTTTATAGGTTGCAAATACAGTTCTATCCTTTATTGCCTACGGAAGCGCTGAAGGGACATGAGTATGAGAATTTTTTTTAATATATATTTCGTGCGCACGAGATACTAAAATGTGCGCACGATATAATATAGCGTGCGGATGATATACCAAAGCGTGCGCACGTTATACGAAAACGTGCGCACGATATAATATAGCGTGCGCACGATATACCAAAGCGTGCGCACGATATGATAAAGCGTGCGCACGATATAATAAAGCGTGCGCACTATATAACATAGCGTGCGCACAAAATGAAAGGAGACACAAAATGAAAGGAGACACGTATTTTTAAATGTTAAATCGTGCGCACGAGATACTATAGCGTGCGCACGGTATAGTATAGTGTGCGCACGATTTAACAAAACGTGCGCACGCTTTGTTAAATCGTGCGCACGCTTTGTTAAATCGTGCGCACGTTTTGTTAAATCGACAAAATAGTGCTGAAGATAAACAATAGAAAAGCCTTGAAAACCAAGAAAAGTCGGCCAATTCTTTGATCTCAAAGCTAAACGCAGGAACAGGATTTTTTAACCAGAAGAGACAAAAGTCAAATGTAACTTTGCGAAATTATCCTAAACTAACCTAACCTACCCATCATTTCTGTCGAAGTAGCGGCTGAGCGGGGTAGGCAGTTGACATTGGGTGCTGGCGAATAGATACTTCACTTTGTCGTTGTGAATTCGAATCCGGATGGACCTCAACCCAACAAAATTCTCAAATCTGTTGTCTACTAAGACAATGTAATCCCCTATATAGCATATGTTATATCTGACCATTTTCTAAATGGCACTGTGTAATCAAATATTTTATCAGGTGTCATTTGCTATAGAAATACTCCCCTTACATGGTATAGCACTGTAAATACATTTCATATACGTATAGTGTTTGGATTAGACCAACGCTTAGTCTTTATATATACCGTTCCTCAAGTTTGGAAGGAGGCCCCTGTCGCCCTAGTCTATATATACCGTTCCTCAAGTTTGGAAGAAGGCCCCTGTCGCCCTAGTCTATATATACCGTTCCTCAAGTTTGGAAGGAGGCCCCTGTCGCCCTAGTCTATATATACCGTTCCTCAAGTTTGGAAGGAGGCCCCTGTCGCCCCTATTCACAAAAAGTAGTATTAATGACTGTTCCAATGATTGACCAGTCGCACCTCCAAGTTGCAACGTTTTCAAACACGTGTTCAATAATTCAGAGATAATGATATGGTTTCTCATCTCCAATCCGGATTGAAACCAGGTGATTCTACTGTTAATCAACTACGTATTTATATGATTTCATCGTCGGTGACGTAGATAAAGGAAAATAATTTAGAGCAGTATTTTGTGATGTAAGCAAAACAGTCAACGGAGTTTTGCACAAGGGTATCATTTATAAATTAGAAAGATATGGTATGAAGGGTAATTTATCAAAACGGTTTAAGAGTTATCTTGAAAATAGGGAACAACGTGTCTTAATTGAAGAATTTAGTTCTCACAATCAAGCTGCTTTTGCTGGAATATCCCAGGGTTCAGTACTGGGGCCGCTCTTGTCTATTGTTTATATAAACGATAGAAGAAAGAAAGATATAGGTGAAGGTATAAAAGGTAATATATGCCTTTTCGAGGATGATACTGTGACAGGGCGTGGAGTCATCCCACAGATGACATCCTTACCATGTCAGCTTGGTGACGGGGTTAACCTCTTTGGTCATGTGGACAAGGAGTCCGACTTCGGATCGGAAGGTCCGTCGTTCGAATTCCAGCACGGGACGCTGTCGCTGCTCTTGTCAACCACTATCTGTAAGCTACCGGTTGCTTTGCTGGGAGTTAGGGTAGTGGAATCGTGCGTGAGTTACAGCAAACTCACGCTACCCGGATATTTCTCCACCATCTGTCCAAGAGCGTTCGTTGGGGTTTGCTCTCGGGTGGTAGTTTAGAATGGTGGACAAGAGACAGGGAAGACATGAGTTGATGTTAGAGATGAAGACAGCAGCAGCCACGTTTTATTATTGTTTGGTTGAATGATGGTCGAAATGGTGTACACAGTGGTAAACATGTGACAAACGTACATCGGGACTGAGTGGCCAATCAATGATCCCGATGTGGAGACCCGCTCTGTCACTTACACACATATTAGAAGTCCGACGTACGGTCACTGGCCCATGCACATGTACACACGCAAGATTCGGCGACTTAAGGGGGTGGTAACTGACATGTATTGATAGCGTTTGAGAATTAAGGGTCCTGCCCGGAGAGGGGTTTATGATAAAAGGCGATACACCGAATGTTTGCTGAATACATTATATAGACAAAGGGGATAGAATTTCGGTGCACTCTGGACATATATTGAAACAAATAGATGGCTTAAATAAATGAAGTTTTAAAGAAACTTACTGAAATGATTTAGTCTATGACAACACAAGCTGACAAGGTAAGGATGTCATCTGTGGGATGACTCCACGCTCTGCTACACTGACAAGGTAAGGATGTCATCTGTGGGATGACTCCACGCTCTGCTACACTGACAAGGTAAGGATGTCATCTGTGGGATGACTCCACGCTCTGCTACAATACTTCTTTACATGCCACCATTGATGATCCCGACGCACGTGCTACTGCGATGAACGATGACTTTACAACGAATTTCTGAATGGGCAGAAAAGTGGCAGGTATCTTTTAATCCAAACAAGACAGAATCAGTACGTTTTACTCGTAACCTGCAGTGTCATAAACATTGAGGCCTAATACTTCGGCATGATTGCTCATGGAATGAACACATTAACAATTGCGCCAAAAGTTGCGCTAGTGGAGAGTTGGCTCAGTCTTAAATATCGTTTAAGCTGGAAGACATAAGAAACTATGTAGAAACAGTTCATATTACCAGTTTTTGATGATAATCATATATGGGATAAAATATGTACCATATAATATGTACCAAACAAAAAGCAGATATACTTGAAAAACTCAATCTTTATGATCTAAGAACCGTGTGTGGTGCTGCTCGAGGTACCAGCTGTCATAAAATATACAGAGAAACTAATTGTCATCCGTTGTGTCGTAAAAGATACTTTCATAACAATGACAAAATGGTTAATAACTTTACGCCAAGTTATCTTAGTAATCTTGTTCCGCCTAGAGTATCAGATGTCGTTGGTTATAATTTGCGCAATGATTCAAAACTTCAGACTATAAAATGTAAACCTGTAAAGTATGCGAGGTCCTTTCTTCTAGATGCCGTTAAATTATGGAATTCATTACCAACTGAACATAGAGAATTGCCAAGCCTAAAAAATGTAATTTCAAATGATTTTAATATCTACAGTAATTGTGACTTAAATTTCGGTAGCAGATTTTGTCAGATCTCCGACTTGAATGTAGTGACCATCTCCAACATCATCTTGCTCTTGTGGCCATAACTACAAAGGCTCTGGTCATTGTGTCTTTCCATGTACTCTTTACGACGATGTATGTTAAACGATGTATTTTTATGCTAATGGGTTCGACCCAAACTGTTCCTCAATAGAAAACAAAGAACTTTTAATCTCAGTCCACTCGTTTATAAATTTAACAGGCAGATTTCATCGAAAATAATTTGTCTGTATGACTTGTATTTTTAAACAATGATTGGCGTTATTTCTCGTTGTTTGCACCATTTTATATCATTTACATTGTTCATGCTTCATGGCATGTTTATTCTTCCCTCCATTGTATCCACGGTATTAATATAAGCATATGCTTGTTCACCACTCAGATTCCTTTCATTGGAAATAAATACGTTTAAATCATTTACCTTTCCCGATTAGAAGTTCACGAGAAGAGCATCGGAATAATGTTAAACTTTGTCTTTACTTTATTTACATATAAACATGACTGATAGAATTCGGTATGGATGTTGTTTTTAAACATTAGATTAATGTCACATTTGCTTGAAACAGATAATTATTCTTGTCAGTTTTAGTCTTTCGGTAAATGATTTGATGAATTCTGGATATATTAAATTCTCTTGGTTATTTCAAATATCCACCATTTTTGCTTTATCCAAATCAACTGTCAGATTTGACTGCTCACAAAAACTTTTCCAGTTCACATATTTGCCTGTTAAGACCAATAATAGTACTTGATAGTAACACAATGTAATCACAAAAAAGCAACGGCATTATTTGGAAGATATTCTCGATCTGCGTGGTCAATTCATTAACGAAAAACGAAAATAAGAAGGACTCAGTACACAGCCTTGTCTGACGCCTACTTGTCAAATGTTTCTGACATTAGAATGTTGTTTCTGACACAAGCTTTAACATTCTCATATAGGTTTTTAAAGAGTTTATTCTTTTTCGGGTTTAGTCCACTTGTGTTTAGATGATTCAATAATTTATTTCTTTCCACAGTCAAACGTTTTAGCAAAGTCAACAAACAACGCTATTGAAGATATAGACTACAAGGGTGATCCATACCAACTCTGGATCATCAAAAGATAAAACAGTCAATTCAGAAAGATGAAAACTCCTAGATACATGCAGCAAGTTTAACATGCATGTTCTAAATGGGAGAAATGGGAATGATAAATGATAAAAATGGAGAATTCACATTCATTGGACACCAAGGTAACAGTGTTGTAGACTACTGTTTGGTTTCCTCATGTGTATACAGATACTTTGAAAGCTTTGATGTTCTAGCGCGATCCGAATCGGACCACTTGCCTATAACAGTAGATATGAAAATATCACATGATATAACACGTGACAACTATCACTCAGAGCGTGCGCGTGCAGACATACACACCAATGAGACAGAGCGGTGGGACTCTAGCCGTAAGGGTGAGTTTATTCACTACATTTCGGAAAATATTAATGAATTCAGCATCATATTTCATGAAGTATGATACATATGCGGAAGTCAGGCAAGGTTGCATTCTATCACCGGTTCTTTTCTTGTTATATGTCGAAGAACTTGTTAAGGAATTGTTAGAGGTGTATTTATTAACGAACATATCAGAGGTCTTGTAGTGTTGCTATTTGCAGATCATGTCGTGATCCTTGCTGATTCTGTTGTCCAGTTACAATGTAAGATAGATACTTTAAATGAATATTGTCTGGTTACAGAACCACGAACAAGGTTCTTTTAGGTGAATGTGGACGTTTTCCACTATTTGTTCGCTGTCCGGTTATATCATTATTGGCTAAGATTGATGAGACAACCAATTTCACCATATTCACGATGTAGTTATGAAATGCTTAAAACATCAGATGATACAGGAGATACTAATTGGGTTTCCTTCGCCAGAACTATTCTTGTCAGTGATAACTTTGGAAATGTATGGCTCGGGCAAAATGTAAGCAATGCAGAATGTTTCATCGAAGTATTCGAGCAGAGATGCAAAGATATTTATCAACAAGACTGGTGCAAAGAAATAACTGCATCTACATCTGTCAACTTTTATTCAGAATATAAATATTGTATTAATACAGAAATTTACTTTTCAAAGATTAAATCATCATAACTTAAGCATGCGCTCACTAAATTTAGATGTAATGGCCACAATTTTAAAGTCAAAGCCGTACGATTTGCTAAAACTGTAAATGCTATAGATACCCAGTGTCCACTCTGTAATCTGTCGCAACAGGATGAGTACCATTTACTACTTATATGTACAATACTAAAAAAACAGAGAAAAATATCTGCCTAATTTCTTTCATAACCAACCGTCCCGACAAACATTTTGTATGCTGCTCCGCACAGAAGATACGGACACATTGTTTAAGGTAGCTCTGGTGCTGTATCACATAATTAGGTTCAGAGAAAGTAGTGTAAATTACAAATGAGTGTCTATAGATTTACCATGTAACTACAACACGTGAAATCACAGGTAGCGCATATATGCATTGTTAGGATTTTTCACAGATGTACTACTGGGCCACATATACAAATAAAGTCTGTCTGTCTGTCTGAAATCTTTGTCCACTGTGCTGTAAAAAACAACAGGTGCCTTACTCTACATCCAAACTGATGTTAAAGAAGATACCAAGATGGCTATTACATGATACAACAGCCATGTCTTCAGTCAAAACCTTGTTCCCATCGTGTTGCTTCACTTCCCCACCGCAAATAGTTAATGTTACAAGTTCATTCAAAATATCACCGACAACTGATTCTGATAGTGAAAAACAGTACATGCCTATTAATGCACCTAGCAGTCCTCTAAAGAAGTTGTTTTCTGTTTGTAAAGTGCAAAAACTATGTAGTCTACTTTTAGGGTGTGGAAGCTTTCAATCACACTTGCTCACCACGTTGATTTGTTTACAAAAAGAAAACAGCTATTTGACTGGTCACTATTTACAGATGGGACAATCAGTGAAGGGTTCATTAGTATTCTATTTCCGTTGTAATTGTGTTTAGAATTATTCAAAAGGTTTTAAAATAATGAATGTATAGATACTGACAAACCAAGTTAAACGATATGAAACACAAAATTAGTTTGATGTACTAGGTCAGTGGGCATTGTTATTTTTACATAGCATAAATGTAAATATTTAGTGTTTTTTCATATGCTGGCATTTATTTTTCTTGAATATTTCGAATTTTCCAGTGTATTTTTATGCAAATACGCAGCTTATCTGGAGCTTCTGAGTGGCTATATTGTGGTTCTGTGTGGTAATGCTGTGGTTCTGTGTGGTGATACTGTGGTTCAGTGTGATGATACTGTGGTTCTGTGGTGATACTGTGGTTCTGTGTGGTGATGCTGCGGTTCAGTGTGATGATACTGTGGTTCAGTGTGATGATACTGTGGTTCTGTGGTGATACTGTGGTTCTGTGTGGTGATGCTGTGGTTCAGTGTGATGATACTGTGGTTCTGTGGTGATGCTGTGGTTCTGTGGTGATGCTGTGGTTCTGTGTGGTGATGCTGTGGTTCAGTGTAATGATACTGTGGTTCTGTGGTGATACTGTGGTTCTGTGTCATGATGCTGTGGTTCAGTGTGATGATACTGTGGTTCTGTGGTAATGCTGTGGTTCTGTGTGGTGATACTGTGGTTCAGTGTGATGATACTGTGGTTCTGTGGTGATGTTGTGGTTCTGTGTGGTGATGCTGTGGTTCAGTGTGATGATACTGTGGTTCTGTGGTGATGCTGTGGTTCTGTGTGGTGATACTGTGGTTATCTGTGTGATGATGCTACGTCTCGGTGTGATGATGTTACCTAACTAAAATACTTAAACTCACATATAGCCAATATAACAGTGACACATGGAAGCTAAATCAAATACCTTTATTTCAACAGTAGCTGCTGCTGGAGTATACATATATAAATCCAGACCAGTCACAAGAACACGCATGAGGACACCTGACAACATGGACATGGATTGATACAGGCAGTGTATAATACAGTGAATGTATGCTTGTTCCTGCTATGGCTGCAAAGACAACACTCTTCAGATATTTCTATTGTCATCAAGATGTCCTTGAAAATGTGTTTTTCTGTTGTAAGCATAACCAATAATATCCTGAAAGATTGTTTAGTCCATTTCACTTGACTAATACAAATCAGCATAACCAAGCTTGAGCCTCACAGTTAATAAAAGGCCTCTCCCTGAAGTACAAGAAAAGTTGAATTGAAGAAAATAAAAGGATGTGATTTACAGTTCTATTTCCAATAAGAAGTGTCTACAGCATGTTTCTCCCAAGAATTCATCACAAAAAAATTTTGTGACGTAAATGATGGACGTCAATAAACATATACACACCCACAATGTATGACAAGTCCCCAAATGAAGAGGGAACAAGCCCAAACATATAAGCAATTTTTACCAAAAAGCTGCCGAATCCTACATAGAAATAACTAACACCACATGTCAGATCTGTAGTATACCCTGATGGACTTTACTTCCACATTGCATCAAGGACTTTGATGTAAGCTGCCACTTACACTGATAAAAGAACTGTAATCAGAATAACCAATGAGATACGATGAATAGTAATGCACAAATACGCAAATGTAAGGAATAACCAGTGTGATACGTCAAACACTCAAACAGTGACATAACTGTAAGGAATAACCAGTGTGATACCTCAAAAAAAATATCACACAATGACACAGATGTAGGGAACAACCAGTGTGACACAGTATCACACAATGACACAACTGTAGGGAATAACCAGTGTAATACATCACACAGTATCACAAAATGACACAACTGTATGGAATAACCAGTGTGATTATGTGATATGTCAAGCAGCATCACACAAAGACATAACTGTAGGGAACAACCAGCGTGATACGTCAAACAGCATCACACAAAGACATAACTGTAGGGAACAACCAGTGTGATATGTCAAACAGCATCACACAAAGACATAACTGTAGGGAACAACCAGTGTGATACGTCAAACAGCATCACACAAAGACATAACTGTTGGGAACAACCAGTGTGATACGTCAAGCAGCATCACACAAGGACATAACTGTATGGAATAACCAGTGTGATACCTCAAAAAAAATATCACACAATGACACAGATGTAGGGAACAACCAGTGTGACACAGTATCACACAATGACACAACAGTAGGGAATAACCAGTGTAATACATCACACAGTATCACAAAATGACACAACTGTATGGAATAACCAGTGTGATACGTCCAACAGTATTGCACAATGACACAACTGCATGGAACAACCAGCGTGATACGTCAAACAGCATCACACAAAGACATAACTGTAGGGAACAACCAGTGTGATACATCAAGCAGCATCAGACAAAGACATAACTGTAGGGAACAACTAGTGTGATACGTCAAACAGCATCACACAAAGACAAAACTGTAGGGAACAACCAGTGTGATACGTCAAGCAGCATCACACAAAGACATAACTGTTGGGAACAACCAGTGTGATACGTCAAGCAGCATCACACAAAGACATAACTGTTGGGAACAACCAGTGTGATACGTGAAGCAGCATCACAGAAGGACATAACTTAGGAAACAACTAGTGTGATGCGTCAAACAGCATCACACAAAGACATAACTGTAGGGAACAACCAGTGTTATATGTCAAACAGCATCACACAAAGACATAACTGTTGGGAACAACCAGCGTGATACGTCAAGCAGCATCACACAAAGACATAACTGTAGGGAACAACCAGCGTGATACGTCAAGCAGCATCACACAAAGACATAACTGTAGGGAACAACCAGTGTGATACATCAAGCAGCATCACACAAAGACATAACTGTAGGGAACAACCAGCGTGATACGTCAAACAGCATCACACAAAGACATAACTGTAGGGAACAACCAGTGTGATACGTCAAACAGCATCACACAAAGACATAACTGTAGGGAACAACCAGTGTGATACGTCAAACAGCATCACACAAAGACATAACTGTTGGGAACAACCAGTGTGATACGTCAAGCAGCATCACACAAGGACATAACTGTAAGGAATAACCAATGTGATACCTCAAAAAATTATTGCACAATGACACAGATGTAGGGAACAACCAGTTTGATACAGTATCACACAATGACACAACAGTAGAGAATAACCAGTGTAATACATCACACAGTATCACAAAATGATACAACTGTATGGAATAACCAGTGTGATACGTCCAACAGTATTGCACAATGACACAACTGCAGGGAACAACCAGCGTGATACGTCAAACAGCATCACACAAAGAGATAACTGTAGGGAACAACCAGTGTGATACAGCATCACACAAGGACGTAACTGTAGGGAAAAACCAGCATGACGCGTCAAACAGCACCGCACAAGGACATAACTGTTGGGAACAAGCAGTGTGATACGTCAAATGGTAGAGGACAGTGACACAAGTGTAGGGAATAAGCAAAGTTGTTAACTAAATAAGGCAAAACAAAATTGAACATTATGTTGAATACAGATAGACACTGAAAAAACCCAACATAACAAAATCAACTGTTTGAAGGGTAAACATATAGTGGATATTACAGAGACTGATTCATATGAGTCTTAAAAATACAACAGCATTCCTACATAAATACTGAACAGCACTAAATAAGTCAGGCAAGAATAGCAGCTTTAATGTACATAGTTCCAAAGTATTGGTGGGGATGTTGGTCAACAAAAGATTTGACATCATTGTGGTGATTGCCAAAAGTGGCATCACTATATATGGTAAAATAGACTTCACTTTTTACTGTCTCCTCATTCACCAGAGACACCCTGTCTCTGTGTATACATATGAACATGGTTTATTGTGACTTCTATCTTAACCTGTTGGGGCCAACTTGCCACTCCTCTTCCAAGTTCTAACACAGCACTGGTAAGTTAATTCAATCACTTTACTTGTCATGACAAATAAATATGCATACAAAAAGACAAGGACTCATTTTTTAAACAATGTGGGTTTGCTGACTGACCTATTGTAAGAAGTGAAAGTATGTCAGCACCTGACATGTTGCTATCTACTAGGACAAAGATTCTCTCCTTCTGTTCTTGCTGCAATGGCATTTCAAACACTTCAAATTATCACGTGACAAGAGCATGCACTATTGTTTGTTTAGAGATTTGCTCTAGGTCTGCGATCAATGTGTCACTGGTAACAAGTTGACTAATCAATTGGTCAGTGTGATGACAATGTGTGTATAGATGTGTACATAAAGATGCGAGAATGTTCAATTTGTTAATCTTCACTTTGATTTTTTGGTAGCATGTTTGAAGGAAAGACTTTTGATTGCATGATTGCAATTTTTAGTTTCAAGAACAAAAGACAAAAGAGTAAATTTGCACATCTTAGGGCTTTTGGGAACTCTAGAACTCTGAGTTTGAAGTGGGAATTTGATACATGTGACAAGACATCAGGGCAGTGACTAGTGATAAATAGTGATAAATACAAAGAAACCGTAAGGAATGAAGAGATGGGTTTGACACTACTGAAAATTAGTCTTAATCGAGTAAGCAACCCTGGGGTTTGATTATTATGCTGTCTCTTCTTATTTGTTCAGTGCGATGATGTGTGAGAGCAATCTGGGAATCCAAAATGAGTTGGAGATGTGAGATTTCAACAAGGTTCAACTGTACTCAACAAGGAATCTATCTAGAGCCTAGAAATCTTGGTGATTGTTATGTACATTTTTCATCCACAGAGATTCTCTATTAAACTAATGTGCCAAGAAGATTTTCATTACCAATATCTGTGTACAAGATCCCATGTATCTCTCCCCTAACATGTGGTATGGCAACAACAAGCATCTGATGTTGGTTACTCATCAGGAAAACCTTGCAGAATGAATGTCTGATACAAAGTGCATTATCTTACCTCATACATACATGTTGCCTTCTAGTTGGATGAGCACTCTTCTATCATTTTCAGTGAACCCCGCTTGAAAGCGAGAAACATTTCTATGTACCTCACTCGGATTGCCGAACTCATTTGGTACTTCGTGGTAGTAGTTCTTTATCTCGAATAAGAGAGAATTAACTATGATGTGTGGAAATTACCGATCTTTTGCGAATTCAAATCGATGGAAGGCAGATAACTCAAAATCTGTTTTCCTTGTCCTAAAAATCTAGCGTTGGCTACAAAATGATTTGTACCCGTGCTTCAAACAATTCAAAATTAACATTGAAGCATTTGGTTAGATAAATATATTGTTCACTGGTCCTTCAGGGTGAATTATACGTTGTTCACTGATTAAGATAGGCCCTGTGCTACCAGTAAACAATGTATTTATCTTACTGAACATCTCAATGTTAATTCTGAACTATTTGAAGCTTGGGCATTGGATTGTACACTTCAGCCAACCTGTGTGAATCAAACGATTTGAATCTTGCATCTTGTTGTTTTTCCCGTCAGTATTGTCTTACTTAAGTCACAGCGGTGTAATTCCCCTTCTTAATATTCATAGGGAGTATATTTGAACATTTGTCAAAGTTTACTTATTAAAATATGGGTAATATGGGGCAAATGTTTTTTTGTAGCCTTCGCTAGATTTTGCAGAAAACACAAGAAAAACAGATTTAGAGTTATCTCCCTTCTATCGATTTGCATTCGCAAAACATCAGTAATTTCCGTGTACCATGCCTGATTTAGTGTTATTCGATATAAAGAAGTACTGCCATGAAGTACTGAATGAGTTGTCATTGGCAGTGAGTATAGTGCAAATGTAGCCTGATTGTATGAGGGGTACATTGAAAATAATAGAAGAGTGCTTAGGAAATCGGAAAATGACATTTATTTGTGAGGTAAGAAAAGGGTTGATGTACCCTTGATGTTCTAGCTCAGGAAACATAAACATCGAGAGAGTGTAGTCATACATCCCTGTGGTGATACATCAACTACATCAGAAGTAGACAGCTCAATCACTATCTGTGTGTTGACTGTGGACAGGGGCAATGTAGCATGTTCCTCACATTTGATTACTCAGTTATATATTCCTTGATGACTTCCTTCCATCACAAGAACCAGTGAGTTCTTTCAAAGCCTTGAGCTGAAACACAAGCATGTGTCCATAATGTACTGACAGTGCAGAATACACTGACTGGTTGGGTGATCCCAAAACAAATCAAATTTAGTTGCTTCATTTCTGCTTATTGTTTGAAGCTACACATAACAACATCCAGCTACATCATGACAGTCTGTAAATAATGGAGTCAACAGACAACCCTGTGATGGACATTACGGGTATCAATCCCTGTGATGGACATTACGGGTATCAATCCCTGTGATGGACACTACGGGTATCAATCCCTGTGATGGACACTACGGGTATCAATCCCTGTGATGGACATTACGGGTATCAATCCCTGTGATGGACATTACGGGTATCAATCCCTGTGATGGACATTACGGGTATCAATCCCTGTGATGGACATTACGGGTATCAATCCCTGTGATGGACATTACGGGTATCAATCCATGTGATGGACATTACGGGTATCAATCCCTGTGATGGACATTACGGGTATCAATCCATGTGATGGACATTACGGGTATCAATCCCTGTGATGGACATTACGGGTTTCAATCCCTGTGATGGACATTACGGGTTTCAATCCCTGTGATGGACATTACGGGTATCAATCCCTGTGATGGACATTACGGGTATCAATCCCTGTGATGGACATTACGGGTATCAATCCCGTAATGATGGACATTACGGGTATCAATCCCTGTGATGGACATTACGGGTATCAATCCCTGTGATGGACATTACGGGTATCAATCCCTGTGATGGACATTACGGGTATCAATCCATGTGATGGACATTACGGGTATCAATCCCTGTGATGGACATTACGGGCATCAATCCATGTGATGGACATTACGGGTATCAATCCCTGTGATGGACATTACGGGTATCAATCCATGTGATGGACATTACGGGTATCAATCCCTGTGATGGACATTACGGGTTTCAATCCCTGTGATGGACATTACGGGTTTCAATCCCTGTGATGGACATTACGGGTATCAATCCATGTGATGGACATTACGGGTATCAATCCCTGTGATGGACATTACGGGTATCAATCCCTGTGATGGACATTACGGGTATCAATCCCTGTGATGGACATTACGGGTATCAATCCATGTGATGGACATTACGGGTATCAATCCATGTGATGGACATTACGGGTATCAATCCCTGTGATGGACATTACGGGTATCAATCCCTGTGATGGACATTACGGGTATCAATCCCTGTGATGGACATTACGGGTATCAATCCATGTGATGGACATTACGTGTATCAATCCCTGTGATGGACATTACGGGTATCAATCCCTGTGATGGACATTACGGGTATCAATCCATGTGATGGACATTACGGGTATCAATCCCTGTGATGGACATTACGGGTATCAATCCATGTGATGGACATTACGGGTATCAATCCCTGTGATGGACATTACGGGCATCAATCCCTGTGATGGACATTACGGGTTTCAATCCCTGTGATGGACATTACGGGTATCAATCCATGTGATGGACATTACGGGTATCAATCCCTGTGATGGACACTACGGGTATCAATCCATGTGATGGACATTACGGGTATCAATCCCTGTGATGGACATTACGGGTATCAATCCATGTGATGGACATTACGGGTATCAATCCATCTGATGGACATTACGGGTATCAATCCCTGTGATGGACATTACGGGTTTCAATCCCTGTGATGGACATTACGGGTATCAATACCTGTGATGGACATTACGGGTATCAATCCCTGTGATGGACATTACGGGTATCAATCCCTGTGATGGACATTACGGGTTTCAATCCCTGTGATGGACATTACGGGTTTCAATCCATGTGATGGACATTACGGGTATCAATCCCTGTGATGGACATTACGGGTATCAATCCCTGTGATGGACATTACGGGTATCAATCCATGTGATGGACATTACGGGTATCAATCCCTGTGATGGACATTACGGGTATCAATCCCTGTGATGGACATTACGGGTTTCAATCCCTGTGATGGACATTACGGGTATCAATCCATGTGATGGACATTACGGGTATCAATCCCTGTGATGGACATTACGGGTATCAATCCCTGTGATGGACATTACGGGTATCAATCCCTGTGATGGACATTACGGGTATCAATCCATGTGATGGACATTAGGGTATCAATCCCTGTGATGGACATTACGGGTATCAATCCCTGTGATGGACATTACGGGTATCAATCCCTGTGATGGACATTACGGGTATCAATCCCTGTGATGGACATTACGGGTATCAATCCCTGTGATGGACATTACGGGTATCAATCCATGTGATGGACATTAGGGTATCAATCCCTGTGATGGACATTACGGGTATCAATCCCTGTGATGGACATTACGGGTATCAATCCCTGTGATGGACATTACGAGTATCAATCCCTGTGATGGACATTACGGGTATCAATCCATGTGATGGACATTACGGGTATCAATCCCTGTGATGGACATTACGGGTATCAATCCATGTGATGGACATTACGAGTTTCAATCCCTGTGATGGACATTACGGGTTTCAATCCATGTGATGGACATTACGGGTATCAATCCATGTGATGGACATTACGGGTTTCAATCCATGTGATGGACATTACGGGTTTCAATCCCTGTGATGGACATTACGGGTATCAATCCCTGTGATGGACATTACGGGTATCAATCCATGTGATGGACATTATGGGTATCAATCCCTGTGATGGACATTACGGGTATCAATCACTGTGATGGACAATACGGGTATCAATCCCTGTGATGGACATTACGGGTATCAATCCCTGTGATGGACATTACGGGTATCAATCCCTGTGATGGACATTACGGGTATCAATCCCTGTGATGGACATTACGGGTATCAATCCCTGTGATGGACATTACGGGTATCAATCCCTGTGATGGACATTACGGGTATCAATCCCTGTGATGGACATTGCGGGTATCAATCCATGTGATGGACACTATGGATAGCAATCCCTGTGATAGACATTGCGGGTATCAGTCCTTGTGATGGACATTCCTGATATGAATCCCTGTGATGGGGATACACACGCAGTGAGCCACGTCACTGTTAACCCCCAATCCATTAAATCTCTGTTCATGACAAAAATAACTTGTTATAAAGCTTACTCAGAATCATCACACTGTAAGTTTTAGAATATGACAGTATGACGAGATACTATAGTAATGATGGACACTAATGAAAGACAGTAACTGTGCTTCATATGAAGTTAAAACAAATTCAATTCATTCTATAATGAAAAGCCTGACTCACATAATTGATAATAGGAAATATCATTGATAAGAAAAATTATTAATGGTTATGAAAATATAAATTGTGCAAGTGATGATATACACTTGCATTCTTCTCACAAAATGTGCATGTTCAGGACATTGTTTTCTTAAAGGTCACATGCAACCAAAAAATCAAACATAATTAAAACACATTTATCACTTATTCATGACATATAATATACATTGCTGCTTTTAAAAAAACAAATAAACAAAATTATAAGCATACAATCGCGATTCAAAAAGGCAGTATTTTGTACTTGGGCTTACTTCCCCCGAAACGAAGCCCTCGGGAAACCGAACCCAGTCATAGCGGGTGGATATGCACTCAAAAGCAATGACGGCTTCCGATTGGCTATTTCATTTGCTGATATGCTGAGGGTTCATTGTGTGTACAGAAAGATGATCTGTTTGATGGGCATTTTAGAAGTATATCCAGTCACAAGAAAGTAAGATTCTTTATGGATAACAACTTCTTTTTGTGTACTTGATGCGTCGTTTCAGTATGGATTCATATATTGTTGTCAAACAAAATCATATACACTAAAAGAAGTCGTTATCCATGAAGAATGTATATAGAGATGTTAGGTTTGGAAAATACATGTTCTCTGAATTTGCGCTCGATCCAATCAAAACTCATGTCAGTAGAGATGGCAAACTACTGCGTGGCTGGAATCTGTCATTCGTCCAAGTACAAAGCAGAACTTGAAACTGACAAGAGTTTGCACCAGTTTCCGTCAGATCCAGTCATCCGAAAAAAATGAATGTAGTTTGTTTGCAACCCACAGACATAAAAACATGTCATGTGTATCACACGTGCCTAATTACATAATGTGGCAGACACGGGACTCGGGTGCACGAGTCATAAATCAACTTATTTTCTTTATGTCGTATAGTCTGATAGGTGTTAAGTTCAAATTGCACGTGGTCAATGATTGAAGCTGTGTATTGCATGCTGTCTTTAGCAGACAGGCAGGCAGACATATAGGTGTGAATAAACCAGACACTGAGCTTTCTCTGTGACAGAGACTGCTTACCACAATCAACAAGTTTTTTTACGTAACGAGTAGATTATTTACTTGTTTGTGTACACAACCAAGATTAGACTACAGCTCACGAACTCAGACGTTGGGCATGCATACTGTTCAAGCTCCGCGAACCTATTCACTGCGCATGCGTTATGGACGCAGCGCAGCACAGTTGTTGAAACCAGTTTTCCCCCAGCGCTGGGGGGAATTTAGTGAAACGTTTGAACTCTGATTGCGCTGGCTTTTTTTTTATCGCGTTTTTTTCAACTTTATAGGTTGAATTAGCATTTTTTATGATTTGTTTCGGTAAGTGCATACTGGAAGGTACCAGAATCTGCAAAGTTGTGTTTTACATTGCATGTGACCTTTAACAATCAGTAAAGAGCATGTCACCATTTACCATTCATCTGAAACATACTCATTCCTTTAAGTCATTTTGTAACTTTTGTTTGCAATTTACATTTCTGGTATTGATCAATATTTAGTTAACAACAATCAAACTATCACTACATATTCACGATGACGCGCCTGTGACTTTTCATCATGAACTGTGCACTATTTGGTTGTGCTTTTGTTGGGACATAGAGAATACTACACAAGGTATCATTACGTACAAATCATATGAAAAGAGTGTCCTTCCTGTGGTATCTGACTGAGCAGATACCATAGAAAAGTCATGAGTTTTGTATAATTCATATGTAATGAGACTGATTTACTAAGTATATATTGAGTTGTTACACCATCCTTTTCCAAGTATATATTGAACTGTTACACCTTCCTTTTACCAAGTATATATTGAGTTGTTACACCTTCCTTTTACCAAGTATATATTGAGTTGTTACACCAACCTTTTACCAGGTATATATTGAGTTGTTACACCATCCTTTTACCAAGTATATATTGAGTTGTTACACCACCCTTTTACCAAGTATATATTGAGTTGTTACACCATCCTTTAACCAAGTATATATTGAGTTGTTACATCTTCCTTTTAGATACCATGGGAAGGTTATGAGTTTCATATAATTTGTATGTAATGAGACAGAGTGTGGTATTTTATTTATTACCCAAGTCTAACATGCATTAAATTTACAAAATAACTTATTTTGTTATTTTTATGGTTTCAAATAGAAACCGGTTTTATAAAAGAGGTTGAGGGAGAATTGTGTACAGTAGAACACTTTTAGCATGGTGTCACACTGTAATGACATCACTACGTCTGCCCCTTTGGTAACCAACGTCACAATGCATGTCAGTTGTCATCGCCTCGAACAGCCTCGAACAGTAAACTACTCCATAGCACCATGTTTAATAGTTGGGAGTTGTGCCAATCAGCTGATATCACTGTTGGAAGCACTGAGTTCATTTTGTTTTGACAGATATAAAGCCTCAGTTATCACATTTACTGAGTTGTTACACCATGCTTTTACCAAGCATCTATTGAGTTGTTATACTTTCCTTTTACCGAGTATATATTGAGTTGTCACACCATTCTTTTACGAAGTATACATTGAGTTGCTATACCATCTTTCTATCAAGTATATATTGAGTTGATACACCATCCTGTCACCAAGTACAGGGTTTGTCAATCAATTTGTTATGATGAAAAAGATGACCCAAAGAACCAAATGATATTCTTGAGTGAGTTTAGCTTTATGCCGCATTTAGTAATATTCCAACTATATGGCGGCATTCTGTAAATAATCAATTCTGGACCAGACAATCCAGCGATCAACAGCATCAGCATGAAGCTGCAAAACTGGGAACCAATGACATGTGTCCACCAAGTCAGTGAATTTGACCAACCAATCCTGTTAGTTGCCTCTTATGACAAGCATGGGTTACTGAAGAGCAATATTTTAACCCAAATCTTCATGGGTACCACTTTGTATGAAGCACAGCTACCAACGGTACATTTGCAGAGAGATTAATGTGATGACAAGGGTATCAGTTCTCAAGTGTCTGTCCTCAGACAAGAAAATGATCCTCAGTTTTCCAAATAATAATTATCTTAGATTTAAATGATGAAAATAGTGGAAACATCTCACCTATACTGCATAGAATAACTTTGGTCTGAAAGAAAACATACATGTATGTGCTGAGACAAGAAGTATGAGTGGAACAGAGAGGGAGGCTAATATCACTGCCAGGATAGTGACGGAGCTATTTCACTAGTTACACACAGTCAGCTCACATAGTAAGCCTACTTTGCACTGAAACATTTATCTTACAGACTTCACAGAAAAGAAACTGACTTCTGTTGTGGCAAATATCACTACAATGAAGGTAACAGGAATTGTACATTACAACTTCCAGGCTTCAGGTAGTTTCCAACAAAGACGCTTATGTAATTTTCTGAATACAATTGATATTTTATACTTATCCTGACTCATGCTTTGCTTGTCTCCCTCTTCCATCCGAAGTGGTAGTGGAAACTTGAAATCCCTTGAAGCTCCCTTCTTCTGAAAAGGACGTAAAATCATACTCACCCAAGAGTACCCTCTGTTTACTCCTTATTTGGTGCCAATGTTGGTCACATGACCACCCTTATTTTTTCACTCCTTCCATAATTTAATAATAAGCTCAAACATAATGATTTGAAGGGAAATCCAAGTGACATGAAGGGAAGGTTGGAAGGGTTGCTCTCATAAGTCAGGATAAGTATAAAATATCAATATTATTCAGAAAAATACATATTTTTCCTTATCCTGAGTCATGCTTATTTGCTTGCAGTATCCACGGAAAAGGTGGTGGGTCATGCCTCTTCATGGATACTTCCTGCAAAACGTCCTGAACATCCCCCAGGGAACTATGAGGGCACTGTAATTCTCTTGGTTCTTTTTCCAAATTCTATCTGGTATCTTGAGGGGAGCCACACTATCTATTTGCTCTGACACCCACGTGTGGTCATGTCACTAATGTCTTGTTAATGTCATGAGTGATATATATATATATATATATATATATATATATATATATATATATATATATATATATCTCACTCATGCTAGTTTTGACGTGCACATGGACTCATGATAAGGGTGAGCCATTTTCAGTGCCTTTGAGGAACCATTGACTGTTGTGCTACAACAAGGACGAATTGAGATGTCTCTTGCCTGACGGCCTCTGTATCAACGTCTCTGAGACAAAATCGCCCTCCAGGATTGTTGTAACTGAGACATTTCCGAGTATAGAAGCCAGAGCTCTTACTTCAAGTGGATTGGAAGCTTGTGGTGGCTCAAGTCATGCTTCATATGCACTTACATTAACGGTTCTCATCCAGAGTGATTACTGTCGTTCATGAGGTTTCTGTAGATGTCTCTGTAGACAGTGCTGTGAATAGAGACTTAAATTTCCACCTAATTGTCTGTGTCCGTTATATATAAATCTTGAGAGCTCTTACTGGACACAGAGACAAATCCTGCATATCATATGGTTTGAGCACTGTAGATAACGCCAGAATGTGAAATTGTCTATCAGGTTGTCCTCGCAAATGATTTTCAGCAATGAAATCCCAGTGTAATCCCAAATGAACCATGTCAAACTGAGTTCACGCAAAATCCAATGCATGAATTTCTGACATCAGAGGTGTATAAAGTAGTATATAAAATAGGAGTTCTGGCCCACCCCAAATATAAGCCTCTGTTTATGGAATAGAGGGTTTTGACCTTTATTTCGACCTGCAGTTTTGGACTTTGCCGAAATAAATCTCTATTTATGGAAACGAACCTTAAACCGGGGTATGTACAACAGCGGTTCTGTCTCAACCAAACAGAGGCTAAAAAAATCGGGGTATGTAGCGGTTTTGTGCCCATGGGGTATGTAGCAGTGTCCACACCAATATAAGCCTCTATTTATAATACAGAGGCTTAAAACTGGGGCATGTAATAGAGGTTTGGGGCCATGCTGCTATAAGCCTCTACTTAGGAAATTGAGGCCTCTTTTCCCAGGTTAGGGAGACCTGGTGGTCCAATTAGAGAAGTGCCACCCCAGTGACACACTTGAGTATAGCAATGGAGTTATACTATGAAACGTGGGGGAGGTATTCCCGCTGGAGCAAATTCAAGTTGTATGCGGGATGTATCCAGACATGGATAGGCTGCCCCGCATGCTCAAGAAGGGGAGGGGCAGCCCCGGTGCTCCTGACATCTAGGGGGCAACCTCGGATGCTCCTGGTATGGAGGGGGCACCGATGAGGACAGACGGGCCCTTGTACCGCATGCAGTATGTGGCCCTGGGCCGGGGTTTGGTTGAGTGAGTCCGGGAGACCCCGGTAATCGCCCCATAAATATAAGCCTCTGTTTATGAAATATAGGCCCCATTTTCACCAGAAGTGTAAAAAAAATTCTGTCCAAAGCGGTTTTTGACCATGCCCATATGAGCCTCTATGTAGGAATAGAGGCCTCTTTTCCCCAGCTAGGGATACACGGTGGTACAATTACAGAAGTGACACCCCTGGCGTATACATTTTAGTATTGCAATGCCTACTGCCCAAGAGCTTAAACAGATTGCACAAGAACAAGTTGTAGAGGGTTACTCCCGAATGAAGAGATCTCAGCTGTTGAAACTACTTGACATACAACCTCCTCCCACTGTGCAACAACTCAAAGACGAAGTGAAACTTATGAAGTTTTTCCCATATGAGGAAAGACCAGATCCTTGAACTGCTGAACCAACACATAGTAATCGATCTACAGTTTGTGCACTGTGCTTGTGCATGCTAACCCAAGGAACTAAACAAGCTGGGGAGCCTCAAATTTCAAATCTTGATGAAAATGTCGCTCGCTAAACAGTCGGCAGACAGCACCATCAAGCACATTCATACTTACTTCAGAGGCAGACAAGGAGTTGTGACTGAGCCCAAGACTATAGACGAGTCCATCAACACCTCATTTCAGCAAACCTGGAACACTACATGCACATGGGTTCCGGATGGGCCATGGATAAAATCGATAAGGTCTACCTGGATGTAGCCAACTATGTACCGTTCAAAGGTGGAGCGTATATAGACTTGGGCCCCCTACGTCAAAAACAGAGGCAACAACTGCATGAGGGTAGTGATCAGATCCACCTTGTATCCAGCCAATGCAAATTAGGAGAGACTTTTCAGCTATCCCGGAGATGACTGGCTCAACTGGCACGGTATAGATGAACCCACCCCCATATCTCAGGTCACCAAAGTGGAAAAACAGAACCCTCATATAGCCATCAACATCTTCAGGCTAAAAGGGAAGACAACGATTGTACACAGGATCAACCCGAGGGCTCTATGATGATCAATATATTCATGATCCAGCAAGGTCAGAAGTACCACTACGCCTGGATAAAACACTTCAGCAGGCTGCTGTATAACCAGTTGAAATATGAGGGGAAAAACACTCCTGTGAATGGTGCCTGCATGGCTTCACATGGGCCAACCTGCTGGAATCACACCGAGAGGACTGCCTAGGCATAGGGCAAACGGCCAAGGAAGGTGATAACGTCTTAAAATTCGATAACCACAAGAACCGGATGCCTGTTCCCTACATCATCTACGCCGACTTCGAAGCTCTCATCAAGCACATCGACAGCACCAATGATCTGCCCAAGGCAAGAGCTTCATGTACAAAATGCAGGAGCATGAGGCCTGTGGGTTCGGGTACGTGGATGTTCGATGCGATGGGCAAACAAACGTTCCAGTCATCTACAGGGGTCCCAACACAGCTAAAAAGTATGTAAAGCATTTGCAGCAGGAAGAAAAAATCATCAGGAAAAAGTTGTACACTGCTGCTCCCATGTGTATGACTACAACTGACCAGCAAGCTCACAATACCGCTCATGTAGAGGTGCAGCCCATAACGTGTGCAACCTCAAACTCAAAATCAACCCCAAAACCATCCAAACCCCCATGGTCTTCCACATCCTGAAAGGGTAAAATGCTAACTTGATCAAACTTACAGCCAGCTCAGTGTACAACCAGAGCAAGACATTCGCCGACGATTTGGTGGCCCTGCACATGAGGAAGAGCCACATCAAATTTGACTGATGTACGACTTTAAAAACCTGATGTACTACTTTTACTACAACCAGCTTAAGATACAGTACAGCGACAGCTGCGAGGTGCTGTACAAAGACATGGACTCCCTGCTGATGGAGATTTGAACCGTGGATGTGTATGAGGACATGAAGAAACGCATCCATTTGTACAACACCAGTGACTATCCCAAAGACCATGCCATGCACAGCCATGTAAGAAAAAAAGTTCTTGGTAAGATGAAGGACGAAAGTGCAGGTACACCCATCGCTGAATAAGTTGGCTTGAGGCCCAAGATATACTCCATCCTGAAAGCTGACAACGGTGAGATCTGGAAGAAGGCGAAGGGGGCAAGAGATATGTGGTGGAACAAGAATCAAACACCAGATTCAAGGAAGGTCTCATCAGGGCCAGGGGCCCGCTCTCTCAAACACCAAATGAATACACTGAGAAGTGACACAGTATATATGGACCTGCGATAAACAAAACATCCCTGTCACCGATGGACATGAAACGTTGGATAACCAACGATGGAGTCACCACTTACGCGTATGGGCACAAAAAAATGTGAACTAAAAAATACCCATATATACACGATGGCACTGCATAAAAAGAAATTTGAAAACATTCATTACAGCCTGAATGGGTACTTGAAAGGCGTGAGTGCCATACGTAAGCTTGCCGAAATGGCTAGAGTATCACAAGACAAAGCAAAAGTGCGCTGGAAAAGCAAGCCCTGTGGCAAACCTACCTACTGGCACTGTGCCACTTGCCTAGACAAAAGTTCAGTGTGTCGACACCCAATAGCGTTTACCAGGCCAACCTCCTGTTTCTGACTCATGACATGGTGAGGCATAAGATGTACAAGTACGCTTAAACCATCTTTGAAATTGCCAGCTGCTACAAAGAAGCCAAACCCTTGATCGCAAAGGATTCGGCCTAAGTAGCCCCCAGATTCGAATGCATATACAAGCGCAGTACACTGACGTGGTTCACAGAGTTACAAGTCGATCCTGGACAGGAGTTAATGGGTGCCGTGTCACAACTGCCAGCCAAGCATGATACGAGGGTCTGAAGTGGCGCGGCCGGGGCCCATTGCAGCCCAGGCAACGTCGAGAGATTCAACCAGACATTGACTGAGCGCATGTTCAGGCACCAGTACGTGCAGGAAATAAGTAAAAATAGCCAAACTTGTACTATTTGAAAGACGGGCAGCCGAGAGGGTTCATCAGAAAGGAATTCTTGGTCATACCTCATGACACAAAGTTGCTGTGGAATAAGGCTACCCATAGAGTCTGTTCCCTAAGGTCTTTCAACACAGAGTTGAACTGCATCAGCAACCAAATGCTGTGTTTGGCATGCCGGGGAAAACACTAAGTACAATGGCATGTTTCTCTTTTTTTTTCTCTCTATTAGCTCAGCAGTCATCCAGTATGAACAGCATTCACTGTCGTTAGGTGTACACACGACTGGTGTGGTCATTTAACGTGAGCTCGTACTCAAGCCTATCGCACAGCGTCGCCTGGTAGAAAGGTGCGTGCCCCGTGAGCAAGTTGAAGTTGAGCAGCACGCAGAACCCATTCCCTTGTGTTTGGGTGATGGCTCGTTCTGAAGCCGGAATCTTGCTGACCTGGTCTTGCGTGAAGAGATACCCTGCTTGCAACCCTACTGCCTTTCTGTTGTGTTAACAGATTCTTTGATACACACAGTTATTGCGTTTGCCCTTGTCTTTTCAAGAGGTCCATGTAGCAGTGGTACACGTCACTGTTGTCTATGCTCAAAGGATCTAGCCTTATTCCGTATGACATTGTCATATTTATACAAACATATATACAATAAGATATATAAGTTTAATAATTTAATATGGCTGACTACGATGATATCCAGGAGGACGGGGGTGACACCACTATGCCCCTTTCACCAGTATGCATGGGTGGTGGTATGTGGGAGATGTTAACATCGGGGTTGACGCTCACCACTTTTCCAATATTCCTTGGACTGTATCACCGCCTGACATTGAGATTGTGAAAAGAATCAAACTCCTGAGGGCCAGACAACACCAGTATCATGTTTACTCTGCTTATGTGCGGGTGGGTGTTGACTCACACACCAATCTGCACGGGGTCACCAAGACCAATTATATCTTGTAATGTATAGTGTATAATATACACACAGCATGGGGCTGTACCCAGTCGCAGATGAAGTAGCAAAGGCAATGGAAACCGTAAACAGGTTTTGGCTGAAACGGTTATGTGACGTAAAACGCCAGCTAGAACAAGACTGTGATATACATGCAGCGCTGTAGAAGAAATACCATAGAGTTTTCCGCTTCGTGGATGGAGCTGATACCACCCTTATGGCAACTAGCAAGTTATGGCAACTAGCATTAGATAAGGAGCAGTAGGAATGTGGTTGGTGATGACTATCGTAGCCGCACCCATGGTGCTAGGCATTGAAATAACAGCTGGGCTGTCAGGGTTGATGTTAAGTTTGCATCTCACAGATTACATTGTGATAGACCGTATTTCCAATAAAATCTCAGAGGAAGAGTTTCATTTGGTCCTCTCTGAACTCACAAAATACCACAGAATGAAGCACAGCGAGTCCAAGAAACAGGTCTTTCTCATGGTCCTCCCACAAGTAAAGTCAATGCTCCTGGGGAATAGGAAGGAAGTAGGATGCTATATGAGTGTAGATCTGGGTCATAGGCGATCCTATGGTGGCTGTTTGTTATGTAACTATAAATGTCCATTTCCTATTTGTGTATCATGTGCGATACCTGGAACCTTCCATGAACAAACACATGCGCCTTATTCGTCATTTGTTTACTCACTCAGCTCCCGATGATACAAGATTAGATACTGTAAAAAGCGGCCTGCAAATGACTATATCGATGCTTGTACTGTTGAATAAATTATCTCCAATCCAGTTGCTGTCATCTTGGCCCTGAGTCTAGTCTTTTGTTTGGCTTTGCCACGAACCATGAGCGCTACCAGTCTGTCTCGCTTGTCATCGTTTTGTTCACCCTCATGAAGCATTTCTTTGAGCAGTTTGTCACACTCCATCTTGTAATATAATAATCAGTTTTCGATTCTCAAAATGTAAAATCTGATACACACGTAACATAGCAAGATAAAGGTAAAGTCGACATTGTTCACTGGTTCCCTTGAAACTTTACACCGTTGCCAGTTTTAATAGGGTCTAGATATCGTTTTCACTACTGTAGCAAGTATAGATGGGGACGAGTTCAGGAGGAAATGACGACATGAACAGGTTCCAGACTTCTTTTGTGCTATATAGGCGAAGCCCAGCTTTGGAGGATAGTGCAATCTCGGAATAGACTTGTTAAACCAAGATTATTTGGCTCAGTCCCTGGTAGTTCAATCAGTTAGTGGTGCAGCTCATTATGTATAGTTTGCAGGGGCTATTCATGTGGGCTCTCTATCCTGCTGTTGCCTCAGTGGATTCCTTGCAACTTTGTGTGTTGTGAGTTGTCTCGGTAAGGGATCAGGATCATATCAGGTGGGTACCTGAAGGGGGGGGCACTCTTGCGAGAGATGGCAGCTGACGCAATTCCCCTTGGGAAAAGCACATCATCATCTTTTGATTTCACCTTTGTGGCTGCCGGGGACATTTTACTACTTTTTAAAACCTATCTTTCTTTCTATAGGTCGGTGTCAAGTGATCTCAATAGCTGAGGTCTCCTCATTCGGGAGTAACCCTCTACACCTCATTCTCGTGCAATCCGTTTAAGCTCTCAGACAGTAGCCATTGCTATACTCAAGTGCATACACCTGGGTGTCACTTCTCTAATACCACCACCGGCTAGGGACAGAACCACCCCCAACTTAACGAGTAGGCCCCGGCTAAACTCCGAAGCCGTGCCTGCCCTGCAAGCACCAACCCTGTCCTGCAAGTCCAGTTTTAAGCTTCTATTCTACTAATAGAGGGTTAAAACCCATTTCAAGGATCACCTGTTGAAGCAGCTTGTCTTCCCTCATACAGGAATAAAGTTCTAACCCCAGCTCTTTCGCTTTGTCCTTGAGTTCTGGCATAGTGGGAAGGAGTGGCATGCCGAGTAATGCCAGCAGCTCCTCCCTCTACACAGTATTCTCATACAATCCGTTTGAGCTCTGGGGCACTAGACCTTGCTATACTCAAGTGAAAATACCTGGGCTCTTGGTCAGTAGCCATTGCTATACTCAAGTGTATACATCTGGGGTGTCACTTCTCTAATTGGACCACTGGGTGTCCCTAGCCGGGAAAAAGGGGCCTCTCTTTCCTAATTAGAGGCTTATATTGGTGTGGCTTTAAACCTTTAAACCTTCCACAGTCGCGGTGGCTGAGCAGGCTAGGCGGCTGACTTTGTGTGCTGGCGATTAGGTGCCTGACTCTGAGGGTGCGGGTTCGAATCCCGGATGGGACTCAACCGAAAAAGTACTAGAATTTGTACTTTACTAAGAAAGTGAAATCCCAAATATGACATATGTAACATTGGAAGGGTTGCTACATCTGTAGATGACTTCCTGAAATGAGAACATTATGCATTGTACACAGTGTGCAATCTCTTCAGGACCAATCAGATTCTAGTTTTCACATCATCAGTGTTGCCATCAAATGATTACCGTAAAATCTTGTGCAGTCGGTGATTTCCTTGTTAATTTCGGGCTTGTCCATAACTTCCCTGTTCAGCTTGTTTGAGATACAAGTGTGAGCACGTGTATAAGTGACTGAGTACAAGCGCTTAATACTAATGCAGGTAGGCTGTCCTGGCAATTGTGGAGTCGTTCTTCAACTGACCATAATACTGTTGTTATTCTATTCATACATTGTGAAGTAATTGCCACACTTCCTTCACGATGGTAAAAGACTGTAAAACACTGGTTTCCATCTGAAGTAAATAAAATAGATAAACCTGGCATTTTCTGGCGTTAAACGGCGACATTGGTGTGGCCCTCCCTCACTCATCAGTCAAGTAGAACAATTCCCATTTCCCTGATGTGTCTGAGCATTCATGCACACATGAAGGATGTAAATCCATTATCGAAGGTGATGAGAAGCTGTACCTAAAAACATAGCATCTGGATGAAGCTTGCGCGGAACCCTTCCTGCTAAAGAGCTGAAGGTGCTTGAGTGCAGTTGCCAAGTTGATTGTACAGTAAATTTCCATGCGTTGAAAGACAGGTTGTCATCTATCCCTGTCCGATGAGTCATCTTCTGCGAGTGAATTCGTGAGTTGTCCGAAAGGGTTTGCTGAACAATGTGCCTACACCGAACATCGGAGATCTTCCTGTATTCAAATACAATTGTAGATTCCTTAGATGGAAAATCTTGAACCAAATCATTAGCTATCCATGAAGTTACTTCCATATTGGAGAAAATAATGTGCACTTCTTCATCCAAGAATCTATCTAACATGTCATGTCATGACAACATGTATTGCTATGTGATTTCCTGCACAGTGATGAATAATTGTAATTAACTTCTGTTGGCAAAACCTCCATGTGTTTGTGCACCTTCTATCCTGCATGAATCTTCAAGCTGATAATTCCTTGATGAAGGCGTAAATCCTCAACTGGTAGTTCCTACTCATCTCTGTTCACAAAGTATCTTTCCATCATTGAGAAATCCTCCTACAGTGAAGGGTATCAGCGATATCCAAATCAGAAGGTGAAGATGATACATAACGCTGTCGATGACATTCATGCAACTTTTCTTCTGAAAATAAGATGTGCCTTCGTGCAAGAAGACCTTTGTCTTCGTGACAGCCCTCTCTTCCATAAAGCGTTGGTCCATTAAAGACTCATTAAAGAGTCCGCGGTCAAATTCCTGCGCTGAACATGCAGACAAAAGGTGAGTATTTTTACTGATGTCTCTTCTGAACTCCGATGTAGGTACGCTGGGTTGGCAGATCTGCCATCCTTTGTCGAAGGTGCCTGTGCCAAAGGCATATCATCCGGTGATTTATGTTGCATAACAGTCCTAGTCTTCGTGGCAGGATTTGATCTGTTGATGATAGGTACTTCTGGTAGAATTATAGGAGATTCATCAAAAATTTCTGCTTCACTCGGAGACACAATATCCTGTGCCAAGGAATGAGCCTTCGTCATGGATGATGACGATGTCTTCTTCTGTGACGAAGACGATTTAGATCGCTTACTCTGTGATACTGGTGATTCCTCGACATGGATCTCTTCTTAGTGGGTGCAGTGTCTGTCACCAGTCACATTACTGAGACATCTCACTAGAGTTACAAACATCAGATGGAGCAATCACTGTTTTTGTCACCAGTCACATTACTGAGACATCTCACTAGAGTTACAAACATCAGATGGAGCAATCACTGTTTTCAGCACAATCATTTGCTTTACCCGACGTGACTAATGGATACTGTGTTACTTTGTTCTCTGCATTTCTAAGAATAGTCTATAAATAATGATTAAAATCATCAGACGATAAATGTCGACAAAGATCACAGAGGACATCAGAAGCACAGACCGTAATGTGGATGTACTCCATGAGGATCAGAGGCTGACAACCGGTATCTACAACTCAGGGTTAGGGTTAGGGTTAGGGTTAGCTGACAACCGGTATCTACAACTCAGGGTTAGGGTTAGCTGACAACCGGTATCTACAACTCAGGGTTAGGGTTAGGGTTAGGGTTAGCTGACAACCGGTATCTACAACTCAGGGTTAGGGTTAGCTGACAACCGGTATCTACAACTCAGGGTTAGGGTTAGCTGACAACCGGTATCTACAACTCAGGGTTAGGGTTAGCTGACAACCGGTATCTACAACTCAGGGTTAGGGTTAGCTGACAACCGGTATCTACAACTCAGGGTTAGGGTTAGCTGACAACCGGTATCTACAACTCAGGGTTAGGGTTAGCTGACAACCGGTATCTACAACTCAGGGTTAGGGTTAGCTGACAACCGGTATCTACAACTCAGGGTTAGGGTTAGCTGACAACCGGTATCTACAACTCAGGGTTAGGGTTAGCTGACAACCGGTATCTACAACTCAGGGTTAGGGTTAGGGTTAGGGTTAGGGTTAGCTGACAACCGGTATCTACAACTCAAAGGGTTAGGGTTAGGGATAGGGTTAGGGTTAGGGTTAGCTGACAACCAGTTAGGGTTAGGGTTAGGGTTAGCTGACAACCGGTATCTACAACTCAAAGAAGTTTTTCATCAAAATGCCAACAAAGTATGAATCATGATTACATGTTGTAAACACAAATAAAATATGTAATTTATACACAAAATTTTTATATTGAACAATTAAATATACAGACCAAAAACCATATACAGAAAAATTTGGATCAAAGACTGAAATGAACCAGAGAAAAGTGTCGTATAGGGACCCCAAGTTGCCAACACAACTTTCCTGCTGGGAAAAAAAGGAGAGAGTGACAAATATGCCTGGTCATGTGACCAATGTTGGTGCCAAATATAGAGATAACAGAGGTTACTCAGGCGTGAGTATGATTTTACGTCCTGTTTTGAAGCAGGGAACTTCAAGGGATTTCAAGTTTCCACTAAAACTTCGGATGGAAGAGGGAGACGAGCAACAAGCAGGAGTCAGGATAAGTATGAAACATCAATTTTATTAAAAAACTTACATTTTGTAACTGTCTCTCTTGGAAGCTTGTTAAAAATGAATTAACTACCTGAAGCCTGGAAGTTGTAATGTATAATGTTACCTTCATTGCAGTGATGTTATCTATAACAGAAGTGAGTTTCTTCGCTGTAAATCGAACCCCAAATTTATCTGTCAATGTACCTGTAGTTTCCAGTTCAAATATTGTTCACAAACATGTATTCATGCACAAAGTCTACTGTTATCGCTAATCTATTTAATGCTAATGAAACAAACAATCCTCCAACATGTGTCATTGCTGATGTTAAAATTAACAGATTCTCTAAATAACCAGCAGTGTATGTATTTATGGAATTACAATGACTTCCTTTAGTGTATGTCTGAAGAACACACTTACCGCTGGGTCACTGCATTACAATGTCCCCAGGAAGGTGAAACAAATCAAAACTTCATAATATGACTTTATAGGGAAATTACGGAAATTTATGACTTTATAAGGAAATTAAGGTTCACAGTGTTTATACTCCTGGTCACCAGCATTGTCTGAAAAACATGTCTTAATGGCCTGTCACTCACCTCCTCTGCTGACGGCGAGTGGAACACGTGGCACACAAACCTTTTCGCCAAGTTACAAGTTGTCTCTCTGAAACATCCCAAGCATACACATTCCAGTTGGCAAAGGTCACAGTCAGACAATAATCAAACTTACATCCAAGATTAATAAATCTTTTTCTGGTACATACCTTCTCAAAACAAATTCAAGCCTCTAACAAAGCTGTGGCTGCTGTAAGCATGGTACTGATAGTACTACGGTGGAGATTACTGTAGGCATGTTACTGACAGTTGTGATTGAGGTTACAGTAGGCATGTTACTGACAGCTGTGATTGAGGTTACAGTAGGCATGTTACTGACAGCTGTGATTGAGGTTACAGTAGGCATGTTGCTGACAGCTGTGATTGAGGTTACAGTAGGCATGCTACTCACTCTGTTACAATTACAATGGAGATTACTGTAGGCATCCTTCTCACCTGGCTATGATGGAGATTACTGTAGGCATCCTTCTCACCTGGCTATGATGGAGATTACTGTAGGCATCCTTCTCACCTGGCTATGATGGAGATGACTGTAAGCATGCGACTACGCTGGAGATTACTGAAGGCATGCTACTCACCCAGCTGTGATGGAGATGACTGTAGGTATCCTATTCACCCTGTTACAATGGAGATTACTGTAGGTATGCTACTCACCCAGCTGTGATGGAGATGACTGTAGGTATCCTATTCACCCTGTTACAATGGAGATTACTGTAGGCATGCTAGTCACCCAGCTGTGATGGAGATGACTGTAGGTATCCTATTCACCCTGTTACAATGGAGATTACTGTAGGCATGCTACTCACCCAGCTGTGATGGAGATGACTGTAGGTATCCTATTCACCCTGTTACAATGGAGATTACTGTAGGCATGGTACTCACCCAGCTGTGATGGAGATGACTGTAGGTATCCTATTCACCCTGTTACAATGGAGATTACTGTAGGCATGCTAGTCACCCAGCTGTGATGGAGATGACTGTAGGTATCCTATTCACCCTGTTACAATGGAGATTACTGTAGGCATGGTACTCACCCAGCTGTGATGGAGATGACTGTAGGTATCCTACTCACCCTGTTACAATGGAGATTACTGTAGGCATGCTAGTCACCCAGCTGTGATGGAGATGACTGTAGGTATCCTATTCACCCTGTTACAATGGAGATTACTGTAGGCATGCTACTCACCCAGCTGTGATGGAGATGACTGTAGGTAGCCTACTCACCCTTTTACAATGGAGATTACTGTAGGTATGCTACTCACCCAGCTGTGATGGAGATGACTGTAGGTATCCTATTCACCCTGTTACAATGGAGATTACTGTAGGCATGCTAGTCACCCAGCTGTGATGGAGATGACTGTAGGTAGCCTATTCACCCTGTTACAATGGAGATTACTGAAGGCATGCTAGTCACCCAGCTGTGATGGAGATGACTGTAGGTATCCTACTCACCCTGTTACAATGGAGATTACTGTAGGCATGCTACTCACCCAGCTGTGATGGAGATGACTGTAGGTATCCTATTCACCCTGTTACAATGGAGATTACTGTAGGCATGCTAGTCACCCAGCTGTGATGGAGATGACTGTAGGTAGCCTACTCACCCTGTTACAATGGAGATTACTGTAGGCATGCTACTCACCCAGCTGTGATGGAGATGACTGTAGGTAGCCTACTCACCCTGTTACAATGGAGATTACTGTAGGCATGCTAGTCACCCAGCTGTGATGGAGATGACTGTAGGTAGCCTATTCACCCTGTTACAATGGAGATTACTGTAGGCATGCTACTCACCCAGCTGTGATGGAGATGACTGTAGGTATCCTATTCACCCTGTTACAATGGAGATTACTGTAGGCATGCTACTCACCCTGTTACAATGCAGATTACTGTAGGTATGTTACTCACCCTTTTACAATGGAGATTACCGTAGGCATGCTACTCACCCAGCTGTGATGGAGATGACTGTAGGTAGCCTACTCACCCTTTTACAATGGAGATTACTGTAGGTATGCTACTCACCCAGCTGTGATGGAGATGACTGTAGGTATCCTATTCACCCTGTTACAATGGAGATTACTGTAGGCATGCTAGTCACCCAGCTGTGATGGAGATGACTGTAGGTAGCCTATTCACCCTGTTACAATGGAGATTACTGAAGGCATGCTAGTCACCCAGCTGTGATGGAGATGACTGTAGGTATCCTACTCACCCTGTTACAATGGAGATTACTGTAGGCATGCTACTCACCCAGCTGTGATGGAGATGACTGTAGGTATCCTATTCACCCTGTTACAATGGAGATTACTGTAGGCATGCTAGTCACCCAGCTGTGATGGAGATGACTGTAGGTAGCCTACTCACCCTGTTACAATGGAGATTACTGTAGGCATGCTACTCACCCAGCTGTGATGGAGATGACTGTAGGTAGCCTACTCACCCTGTTACAATGGAGATTACTGTAGGCATGCTAGTCACCCAGCTGTGATGGAGATGACTGTAGGTAGCCTATTCACCCTGTTACAATGGAGATTACTGTAGGCATGCTACTCACCCAGCTGTGATGGAGATGACTGTAGGTATCCTATTCACCCTGTTACAATGGAGATTACTGTAGGCATGCTACTCACCCTGTTACAATGCAGATTACTGTAGGTATGTTACTCACCCTTTTACAATGGAGATTACCGTAGGCATGCTACTCACCTAGCTATGATGGACATTACTGTAGGCATGATACTCACCCCGTCACAATGGAGATTTCTGTAGGCATGGTACTCACCCAGCTGTGATGGAGATTACTGTGGGCATGACTCACCTATTACAATGGAGATTACTGTAGGCATGGTACTGACCTAGCTATGGTGGAGATTACTGTAGGTATGCTACTCACCCGGCTATGTAACCAAAGTGCTGTAAGTAGTCTGTCCGCCGGCCACATGCTGACACCTCTGTGTAAGAGTGGTTGAGTAATATCTGCAACAGTGATACAAACACAACAATGAACATGTCTGTGATGTGCTATAGTCGATTTGGCTCAAAAGCAGACAGATGAATTGCAGTCTACCTCAAAAACTATTAAACATAAAATACTCAATGAAATGCTAATCATAATCAAAACATAATACCAAGTCTGAGGGGTTTTTTTTGCAGAATTTGTCCTAAAAAATAAAAAAGGTGCTTAGCAAACTAACACAAACATATTTACACAGTTCAATGTTCATTACGCAGAGAATTATGAATTTCACTTCTAAATGCCCTTCAAAGACTTAACACAGAAGCGGCTTTTATATATAGAACAGGGATTAAGTAAGACAACATAAGAGAATGCATTAAAGGGATTAACAACAACAACAATGGGATAGGAAATAATACAATAACAACGACAGGTAATAACACAATAACAACTGGGAGGAAACTAGAGTAGAACATGGGGTGGGCAAAAATACAATGACAGTGGGAGGATGAGGGGTAAACATAGGGTGGTCATGTGATCAAGTCCACTACAAAAAAACAGAAAAAAATGTCACACAACCTGTGATTGTGAACGGTGCATCGGGTTGGGAATAACCTCAATCAGTCCTTTATACACAGTTGAAGTCAACCAAGAACTTCTCTAAAGACAACCTTGACATGAGTGTGTTGAAATCTGACATAACCTACCTTGCCAGTCTCTGTGATGGTGACGATGATGCCTGTCTCAGATGTCTCCACTGTCACTCCCTAGCAACAATGACAACACATCAGGTCCACTCTGGTTATCATACAACCAACGATAGCTCCAAGCAGGCATGTTGGTTAACGTGTGTCACATGTTAGACCCTTCTGACATACTGGCTACTGTGTGAAAACCCTCCTGGGGACTATCACATTAAATCACTACACACAAGTGGGCATAAATTTTCAACTGAAGGAAAAAAAGTTCTGTGGATAGTCAGCTTCTTCATGGGTGTAATGTTTCGATGTAGGTAATAACACCCTTATCAAGCAAGTGATACATAGAGTTATAACTTGGAGAATATATGCATAGCTGCTAGTGGGTATATACAGTTGACAAGGCTGATATACACTGGATTGCTGGTGAGTGATTTGAGCAGAATAGATTGATGTACAGAGTAAAAGTGATTAAAACAACATGTTGAATGAGTTTATACAATAGCTAAGTTGACGTACACTGAGATGGTTGAAGAGAGCAGCTTGATGTACATATTGATTGGTTGTGATTACAATACACAAAAGGGAGCATGGAAGTCAGTGGATGGGGTATGGGTGGATTACTGGTGATCTTTCATTAGGTGGTAATAGGCTGATGAGATAAAATAAGTTCATCATGTGGGGTTGAAGGGCAGGATTTCTATGGCTTCTAGAGGTTTCTTAATCTTAGTCTGGGCGGTTGTTTTCAAGGATTTGGATGTTGTCCCACAGGATGACATGGTCAGGGTTGGCTGGGGGTGGATTTAGAGTCTTTTTTCTGAACTGAAGTTTTGTGTTCTTTAATTCGTAGTGGGAAAGGATGGGACTTTCCACTTATATAAAACTCTCCACATTGGCAATTTATCTGGTAGACTACTACTGTCTTCTTTAGTTGTTGATGGGGGTTTGCCTGTGGCTTGGAGGAGGTTTTGGATGGACTTGCCTTCTTGGAACAGAACATCTATACCTGCTTGCTGCTGAAGGAGGCATCTTATGTGGTGGTTGACCGCTGGGACATATGGGATACTTATTACGAAGGGTACTTGTCCAAAGGGTGATTTATCACTTGTGTTAAGGGTGGATGTAACTGAAAGATTTAACTGTTTTGGGTTGCGATCCATATTTGTTATGCCCAAGGGGGAAAGGGGGATAACTCCAAAGGTGGGAACTGCAGTTTGGCCATGTGCTTCGCTGTGGTGAATCAATGAAAAGCAATGAAGACAATTTAATGGGTTTACAGATTTTGTAAGCATAATTTGTACTTAAAAATAATGCAGAACACAGCATAAATATATCACAGTTACATAATATACATCAACTTGTTAAATTAAGAATGTGCAGTTATTTCCAGGTTAGGAACATAAGGGTTGGTCTGAAAGGCTGTCACACGTTTCATGAGCATATCTTTTGCTTGACTGGTATTTGAACCGTATCCTCATATTTCAGGTTTTCTGGAAGTGTAGGGGTTTGTTTTGTTCTTGCAGAAACAATATACAACCTTGTCATTAATAAATTAATCAAATATTTCATGTTTAACAATGTTGCATTGCACAAGTATTTGTAATGTTACTTCTAGCAACTAGAGATAAATTAAAAGCATTTCGTCCACAAAAACATAATCTCAGGATGCTTTATTTACCAACAAACATTAAATGCAGTTCTAACATGCAGTTCCATACCCTTCCACCTCACCACACAACACACAGTTCCAAACCCTTCCACCAATCCAAACAACACCATGCAGTTCCAAAACATTCCACCTCCCCACACAACAACACACAGTTCCAAACCCTTCCATCTCTCCACACAACACCATGCAGTTCCATACCCTTCCACCTCACCACACAACAACGCACAGTTCGAAACCCTTCCACCCCTTCACACAACAACACACAGTTCCAAACCCTTCCATCTCCCCACACAACACCATGCAGTTCCAAACCCTTCCATCTCCCCACACAACACCATGCAGTTCCATACCCTTCCACCTCCCCACACAACACCACACAACACCATGCAGTTCCAAACCCTTCCACCTCACCATACAACACCATGCAGTTCCAAATGCTTCCATCTCTTCACACCACACAGTTCCATACCCCTCCACCCTTCCATACAACACCATGCAGTTCCAAACCCTTCCACCTCCCCACACAACACCATGCAGTTCCAAACCCTTCCATCTCCCCACACAATACCACACAGTTCCAAACCCTTCCATCTCTCCACACAACAACACACAGTTCCAAACCCTTCCATCTCCCCACACAACACCACACAGTTCCAAACCCTTCCACCTCCCCACACAACAACACACAGTTCCAAACCCTTTCACCTCCCTACACAACACCATGCAGTTCCAAACCCTTCCATCTCCCCACACAACACCACACAGTTCCAAACCCTTCCACCTCCCTACACAACACCATGCACTACCATACCCTTCCACCTCTCCACAGAACACCATGCAGTTCCATACCCTTCCACCTCAACACACAACACCACACAGTTCCAAACCCTTCCATCTCACCACACAACACCATGCAGTTCCATACCTTCCACCTCCCCACACAACAACACACAGTTCCAAACCCTTCCACCCCTTCACACAACAACACACAGTTCCAAACCCTTCCATCTCACCACACAACACAATGCAGTTCCAAACCCTTCCACCTCATCACACAACACCATGCAGTTCCAAACCCTTCCAGTTCCATACCCCTCCACCCTTCCATACAACACCATGCAGTTCCAAACCCTTCCACCTCCCCACAGAACACCATGCAGTTCCAAACCCTTCCATCTCCCCACACAATACCACACAGTTCCAAACCCTTCCATCTCCCCACACAACACCACACAGTTCCAAACCCTTCCACCTAGCCACACAACACCACACAGTTCCAAACCCTTCCACCTCCCCACACAACACCACACAGTTCCAAACCCTTCCACCCCTCCACACAACACCATGCAGTTCCATACCATTCCACCTCCCCACACAACACCACACAGTTCCAAACCCTTCCACCTCCCCACACAACAACACACAGTTCCAAACACTTTCACCTCCCTACACAACACCATGCAGTTCCAAACCCTTCCATCTCCCCACACAACACCACACAGTTCCAAACCCTTCCACCTCCCTACACAACACCATGCACTTCCATACCCTTCCACCTCTCCACAGAACACCATGCAGTTCCATACCCTTCCACCTCAACACACAACACCACACAGTTCCAAACCCTTCCATCTCACCACACAACACCATGCAGTTCCATACCTTCCACCTCCCCACACAACAACACACAGTTCCAAACCCTTCCACCCCTTCACACAACAACACACAGTTCCAAACCCTTCCATCTCACCACACAACACAATGCAGTTCCAAACCCTTCCACCTCATCACACAACACCATGCAGTTCCAAACCCTTCCATCTCTTCACACCACACGGTTCCATACCCTTCCACCCTTCCACACAACACCATGCAGTTCCAAACCCTTCCACCTCCCCACACAACACCATGCAGTTCCAAACCCTTCCATCTTCCCACACAACATCATGCAGTTCCAAACCCGTCCATCTCTTCACACCACATGGTTCCATACCCTTCCACCCTTCCATACAGCACCATGCAGTTCCAAACACTTCCACCTCCCCACACAACAACACACAGTTCCAAACCCTTTCAACTCCCCACACAACACCATGCAGTTCCAAACCCTTCCACCTCTCCACACAACACCACACAGTTCCAAACCCTTCCACCTCCCTACACAACACCATGCAGTTCCATACCCTTCCACCTCTCCACAGAACACCATGCAGTTCCATACCCTTCCACCTCAACACACAACACCACACAGTTCCAAACCCTTCCATCTCACCACACAACACCATGCAGTTCCATACCTTCCACCTCCCCACACAACAACACACAGTTCCAAACCCTTCCACCCCTTCACACAACAACACACAGTTCCAAACCCTTCCATCTCACCACACAACACAATGCAGTTCCAAACCCTTCCACCTCCCCACACAACACCATGCAGTTCCAAACCCTTCCATCTTCCCACACAACATCATGCAGTTCCAAACCCTTCCATCTCTTCACACCACACGGTTCCATACCCTTCCACCCTTCCATACAACACCATGCAGTTCCAAACACTTCCACCTCCCCACACAACAACACACAGTTCCAAACCCTTTCAACTCCCCACACAACACCATGCAGTTCCAAACCCTTCCACCTCCCCACACAACAACACACAGCTCCAAACTCTTCCACCTCCCCACACAACAACACACAGTTCCAAACCCTTCCACCTAGCCACACAACACCACACAGTTCCAAACCCTTCCACCTCACCACACAACACCACACAACACCACACAGTTCCAAACCCTTCCACCTCCCCACACAACACCACACAGTTCCAAACCCTTCCACCTCCCCACACAACACCACACAGTTCCAAACCCTTCCACCCCTCCACACAACACCATGCAGTTCCATACCATTCCACCTCACCACACAACACCACACAGTTCCATACCCTTCCACCTCCCCACACAACACAATGCAGTTCCATACCCTTCCACCCCTTCACACAACAACACACAGTTCCAAACCCTTCCATCTCACCACACAACACAATGCAGTTCCAAACCCTTCCACCTCATCACACAACACCATGCAGTTCCAAACCCTTCCATCTCTTCACACCACACGGTTCCATACCCTTCCACCCTTCCACACAACACCACGCAGTTCCAAACCCTTCCACCTCCCCACACAACACCATGCAGTTCCAAACCCTTCCATCTTCCCACACAACATCATGCAGTTCCAAACCCTTCCATCTCTTCACACCACATGGTTCCATACCCTTCCACCCTTCCATACAGCACCATGCAGTTCCAAACACTTCCACCTCCCCACACAACAACACACAGTTCCAAACCCTTTCAACTCCCCACACAACACCATGCAGTTCCAAACCCTTCCACCTCCCCACACAACAACACACAGCTCCAAACTCTTCCACCTCCCCACACAACAACACACAGTTCCAAACCCTTCCACCTAGCCACACAACACCACACAGTTCCAAACCCTTCCACCTCACCACACAACACCACACAACACCACACAGTTCCAAACCCTTCCACCTCCCCATACAACACCACACAGTTCCAAACCCTTCCACCTCCCCACACAACACCACACAGTTCCAAACCCTTCCACCCCTCCACACAACACCATGCAGTTCCATACCATTCCACCTCACCACACAACACCACACAGTTCCATACCCTTCCACCTCCCCACACAACACAATGCAGTTCCATACCCTTCCACCCCTTCACACAACAACACACAGTTCCAAACCCTTCCACCCCTTCACACAACAACACACAGTTCCAAACCCTACCATCTCCCCACACAACACCCTGCAGTTCCAAACGCTTCCATCTCTTCACACCACACAGTTCCATACCCTTCCACCCTTCCATACAACACCATGCAGTTCCAAACCCTTCCACCTCCCCACAGAACACCATGCAGTTCCATACCCTTCCATCTCCCCACACAATACCACACAGTTCCAAAACCCTTCCACCTCCCCACACAACAACACACAGTTCCAAAAACTTTCACCTCCCCACACAACACACAGTTCCAAACCCTTCCACCCTTCCACACAACACCATGCACTTCCAAACACTTCCACCTTCCCACACAACACAACACACTTCCAAACCCTTCCACCTCCCTACACAACACCATGCACTTCCATACCCTTCCACCTCCCCACAGAACACCATGCAGTTCCAAACAATTCCACCTCACCACACAACACCATGCAGTTCCATACCCTTCCACCTCACCACACAACAACATACAGTTCCAAACCCTTCCATCCCTCCACACAACACCATGCAGTTCCATACCCTTCCACCTCCCCACACAACAACACACAGTTCCAAACCCTTCCACCCCTTCACACAACAACACACAGTTCCAAACCCTTCCATCTCACCACAAAACACCATGCAGTTCCAAACCCTTCCATCTCCCCACACAACAACACACAGCTCCAAACCCTTCCATCTCCCCACACAACAACACACAGCTCCAAACCCTTCCATCTCCCCACACAACACCATGCAGTTCCAAACCCTTCCACCTCACCACACAACACCATGCAGTTCCAAACCCTTCCATCTCTTCACACCACACGGTTCCATACCCTTCCACCCTTCCACGCAACACCATGCAGTTCCAAACCCTTCCACCTCCCCACACAACACCATGCAGTTCCAAACCCTTCCACCCTCCCACACAACATCATGCAGTTCCATACCCTTCCATCTCACCACAAAAAACAACACACAGTTCCAAACCCTTCCACCCCTCCACACAACACCACACAGTTCCAAACCCTTCCACCCTTCCACACAACACCATGCAGTTCCAAACCCTTGCACCTCTTGACACAACACCATGCAGTTCCATACCGTTCCCTTTCCCCACACAACACCATGCAGTTGCAAACCCTTCCATCTCCCCACACAACACCATGCAGTTCCAAACCCTTCCACCTCACCACACAACACCATGCAGTTCCAAACCCTTCCATCTCTTCACACCACACGGTTCCATACCCTTCCACCCTTCCACACAACACCATGCAGTTCCAAACCCTTCCACCTCCCCACACAACACCATGCAGTTCCAAACCCTTCCACCTTCCCACACAACATCATGCAATTCCATACCCTTCCATCTCCCCACAAAAAACAACACACAGTTCCAAACCCTTCCACCCCTCCACACAACACCACACAGTTCCAAACCCTTCCACCCTTCCACACAACACCATGCAGTTCCAAACCCTTGCACCTCTTCACACAACACCAGGCAGTTCCATACCGTTCCCTTTCCCCACACAACACCATGCAGTTCCAAACCCTTCCACCTCCCCACATAACACCAGGCAGTTCCAAACCCTTCCGCAATCCCACAAGAAACATGCACCCACCTTTGGGTTCTTCCGGGACGAGTTGATGATGTTGACGACAGCATCTTCTATCCTGTCGACTCTGCCATCCTGGAGACAGGGAAAACACACACTCACCACACAACTCCAAGGGCACGCAGCTGGTCAAATTCTCAACACAGAGTTCAGGCAGACTCACACAAATTTCATTGATATGGCAGGTATCTAAATAATCGAGTCTGGAGCAGACAATTAACAACATGAAGATGAATACTTCCATGAATAGACAATCGCTTTCTTGCAATGGATGTAATGTTTCTCTGAAGATGCTAACACCTTTATCAGGCAAAGGATGCAAATCATATGCACAAGGACAAATATATACATGACAGGGATATGAGTTTATACAACTGAAGGGGGTGACTTGAGGCTTGTTGTGACGAGAGATGATCAAGCCAGTGGGCAAGCAGGGTTATCCTTGATTAGGTTTGATTAGTTGATCATATTAAGTCATAGCGATGTAATAACCTTGATCTCTGCTGATTGTCGTTTGATGTTGATTGCCACTAAGAGTTTCCTTGTCTTGTAATCTGACAGCTTGGTTTCTGCTGATGTTGTTCCAAAGTATGACATGGTTTGGGTGGGCTTGGATGTGGTTGGGAATGGCTGATTTGGAGTCTTTGATTTGGTAGACAATGCCTGAAGATTCTTCTTTGTTACTTGTGGCAGGTTTACCATTGGCTTGTAGGATATGCTGAATTGATGTACCTCTCTGGAACACAACATCTATGCTGGCTTCCTTCTTAAAGAGGCTCTGATGCGGAGTGAATAATTTTCCTCACCGATGGTCTAATTACAAAACCAAGCAGCAAATTGGTCAGCACCTGCTCCCTCGACCATAACAGACACGGGGACTGGGCTCCAGTCCACATTAGAAGAATTTCTTCACCCTAAAAAGTGAGGAGGCCGGATGCCCATCACATGCCTTTATTTAAAAAGTATCCATGGTATTCTTTGTCTGACTGTAACAAAATATCCCAGCAGTGTAGTTTTTTTCTAATGCCTGGATGGTATAATAAGTGATCCAATTTGATCCTTTTTCTGTGATTTTTATCTTGATATTTAATCATGTCATGATGTCTACATACACGTAGCAAGCCATTTGTTTCATATAAGTCCGAAAGATTACATAGCTCTTTATAAATAGATAGTATTGAGGGTTGGCCCAACTGTTATAGCAAACATCATACGTAAATTTTGGTAGCTACGACCCTGTTTTATCATCCATGATAATAAAAACGCGCAGATGATGTGTTCGATATCTGAACTGGTAAACAAACTAATAACATCGACTTTGCCCTTGGTCGAGAAATCTGAAAATTTTCTTACGTACAAATGCCTATATGTATTTCTTATGTAACAACAAAATTTCGGGCCATAAGTGTTTTCAGGCTGCATGCGACACAGATTACATCTTCCTTGCTGTGACCCATGTTTGATGGTACATGTATGAACCTACATGTGTTATTTCTCATTCACTTGATGGTCAGTTAATGATATTATAACACCACTAAAATTACTCGACAAAGGTTCCCAAATGGCATTTCTCCTGTCTGGAGTAAAGAATCAACATTATAAATTAAGGGCTGTTGTGGCAAATGTATTGCATGTTATGTAATATGTGCATGTAAGTGAGTTTTACAGATGAGCTACAAACACAAACATCGATCAAAGGATTAACCGATAACACACTGATTGATTAATTAGTTCCACTGCGGATTTGTCAAAAAGGCAGTGTTTATGTGTGTAGATTAACTAACCTATACTGACTAAACCCTGTAGTAAAGTATGAGTGTAAAAACAACATCCTTCCTACAAAGAATTAACCGCCACTGGTTTGATTGATTGATTGATTGCTCATTTTTGGCTAACTAATTGCGGACATCCTACAGATAGTTGCCAGGTGTGCTGTCCAGGGTGACCAGCGAGATTATGTATACACCAGTGTGAAACATTCTCAGATGATGGGTCACTTTTTTTTTCGCATATTAGACCACTGAAAGACACAAGACATAGAGCAGGATTATTTACCAGCTGCAGATGAACGGAATATTGTTCTTTTATGTGGATATTGATAGATATATTCCTGAATGAGGTAATAGCCTGACACTGTTGCTATAACTTTCGTCTGTCTTAAATTTAACCTTTACATTTTGTTTTAATTTATTTCTCGTAGCATTCAGCAGAATCTGTAATGCAGAAAACATGCACTAGGTCGCGCATAGGGTTTGTGTGAAATATGATTCACATTGGCAATCTATACAATGTTTAGATCTTCTCCAAAAGAATCCAAGAATGATGACTCTGCAATGACTTAGAGGAAGATGACTTCGTCTTCGATGATACAGACTTCTTCGATTGTGACCACCCTGCTTCTGAGGTATAGGGGACAACACGCCAGACCCCAGACATAGCCCCGAAGAAACAACAGACATTTAACTGGAATGAATCTCAGCAGATGTAGTTAAGCAGCTACCCGAATTTAAATCACTTGTTTTAGACATGACTAATGCAAGCCGACGTTGCTTGTCCCTAGCACGTCTGTAAACACACCGTGTATAGAGAGTAAATTCTGAATCAGACAATTCTATGCAAAATTTACAACGATTATTAGAAGAACATGTGGGTTTGCATGTTGGACAAATAAAAGGAAGGATCAACCGCCGATAGCCGATTCAAAACAGTAGACACAATTTCATCAAATGAGACTAAGTCTCAGTTGAAGAAATACATGCTTAATAAAGACACAATAATCACAGATTTGATAAACTTTAATGCATATACAATTCCAAATACTGTTTACGAGCAAAATTCAGCTTAAAGATCAAAATAAAGTGAGTGAGTTTAGTTTTACGCCGCTTTTAGCAATATTCCAGCAATATCATGGCGGGGGACACCAGAAAATGGGCTTCACACATAGTGCCCATGTGGGGAACCGAACCCGGGTCTTCGGCGAACCAAAATAAAGAAAGGACTTATCGCCGTATCAGGGCCGTCAGGTACCTCCAGCCGCTCACGTCAGGTGATAAGGAGAGAGCGAAAAGCATGGTTGGTCATATGACCGTTTGTGTGGGAAAAAGGGGAGCCAACATGTGGGTGAGTGTCTTTTATGTTCACTTCTTTCTGAAGGGAACTTCAAGGGATTTAAGGTATTCCACTACCTTCGCCAGGGAGGAGGAGATAAGCAATAAGTACGAGTCAGGATAAGGAAAAATATGAAAGCTTTATATTCTCACAATCTACTATCATTTAGTTCTGTTTCCAGCTTTGCCTAATTTCTGAGTTACAACCCTTGTTTTCATAGACGATTCTGTCAAAATCACACGGTGTCGTAATCCATGTTAAGTGGTATAAACCTACTCATTATTTGTCATCATTCACTTGATGCTCAGTTAATGAATTTATAACAGGTATACACCAATGTGAAATACCTGAAACGATATATCACTTTTTCGTACATTAGACTGTTTAAAGACACATCACTTGGGAATTCTGCAGATTTATGGTATATCACTAGTTTTCGTGGATTTTGATGGATGCATTCCTCAAACAAGGTAATAGCTTGACATTGCTCCTATAACTTTAATTTGTTTTAATTTTAATATTTGCATTTTTCTTTTTTTAAGTTGTCATAGCATTCAAAAGAATCCCTGTTTTCATCATGAAGTGTAATGATAGAGACAACATACACTAGGGTGTGCGTGCAAATTATCATTCACATTCGCAAAATATGATATGACATTCCTGATATACATTAGCTACAAGTATCAGCAGATTGCTTATTTTAACTAAGTTTCAAAATGCATACAAAGATGATTCTAAAGAAATTAGGATTATAAGACAAAATAAAATGACGATAATGACAAGTGTCTACAAGTAAACTTTTACAAACCAAGTGAATTTAGCAAGTGAAGAAACTTAACGAGAAGTACTTTCACTTCGACCCCCATCTCACTTCTGTGGAAGAAGTCGTTACAAGTTGTCTCATACAAAATCCGGTCATGATTCAAAAACATTTTTGACTACTAGCAGAAAGTAGTTTCGACTTTCTAACTTGATGAAAACAAACCATAATCTCAATAATTCCAACGGACCTTAGCTCGTGACTTCACAATTTTTAAAAATGGCGGCACCCTGTCTGAGGATAAATGCCATTTAAGTTTGTTCTCACCAACTTACAAAATCAAAATTACTTTCTTCTGATAGTAACATATGTATTTGATTGATGGACATTGCTTGTAACGTAATAATTTCACTCTTGGAAGCGAGATGAGGTGTCAATTTAATATTACTTTCAATAATATTGTCACCTCTACCACAACCTGGCTTCTGAGGAAGAAGCTGTTATGGTCATGCAAAATCCTTTTGATCAGCAATGTGTAGTAAGTGGTCATGATTTTATAACTCGGTAAAAACAAATCTCAATAGCATTTTCTATCCTGGAAGTGAGATAGTGGGCGAACCATCTGTTTTAGTATATACCAAAGGCTTCAACAACGTTCGCTTTGCACACACAAACAATCCATTTAGCACAAACTACTGGGTCCGGTGGAAATCTGTGCATAGATACACCGTCACCCAACCCCAAGGAGCAATTGATGGCAACACAACAATTCAGCATGTCTTTGTTATAATTAACATCGAGAAATCAGCGAAATGACGAGCTTCCTACACATTTTCTATAAAACTAACTGAAAATCGTTCCTTCTGTGATGTCACTGCTGGGCTCTGGCGACAGTTACATAACCTGTCTGTGGTTATGTTGGCGGGCGAGACTCAAGCAAGTTTGGTGTACGACTAACCACAAGTCTTTCATATGTAATGGTTAAAAGAGCACCAAAAATTGAGTTTATTCATCCTTTAAGTAGTCTGCGGATATGGTGGTTGATATTATTTACATGTGGTAGGCTGATGATGAATGGGGATGATTGGTGACGAGGTAGTTTTTCCTTTGGGTTCTGGGTGCTCTTGATTGTTCTGTTGACGTTAGCTGAGTACTGATTATACCTGTCTTCACTTGTAGAGGCTGATTAAATAAGAAGTGTAGATATTGATCCATATGGGTTGGTTTTCTATAGACACTTGTGTGGCGTTTGTTGTCGTCTTTTTCTACATGGACGTCTTGGGATGGTAGCTTGTTGTCAGTTTCTTGTTCCATTGTGAATTTCATGCGTTGATGTTGGGCATGTGGTGGAAGTGACTCAGAAGGCAGCTAGGATCATCAGTGGGGTTGATTATGACAAAGGTAACTTCTTTCAGAGGCATGTCTAGAAGTTGGTGAATCAGATAAGGACAAAACTTTATGGATGAGCAGCTTCTATGATTCAGGTGGAGCGACGTGTCGATACAGCTTCTTGTATCGTTGTCAAGCAAGTAAGAGGCAGATAAGACAGGATGGTACACACACACATATATATATATATATACATACAGTATATAATTAACAAAAACAACAGAAACTAACTGGGCAGCACAGTACTTACATGTAGAAGCAATAACAATAGACTGCATACTGAAGTCAATAGGGATGTACAAGGCAGGAGAGTATGGACATGTTTATACAAGTTCTTAGGGTGGTTGATAGGTAGTACTCAGCGTTGGTTGATGAGTTCGTCATATGTCTTACAGGATGAAGTAACCTTGATCTCTGTTGTTCTGGGGTCTGTGTCGTTTGATGTGGATGGCCTCTGTTAATTTCCATTTGAAGAAGTCAGGTTGGTTAGTGGACAGTAGTATGTATTCTGTCCAGTTGATTTGGTGATTGGGGTCTGAATGTGGACTGAATGTGTTCTGATATGGCTGATTTGTTGTCAGATTTGTTTGTTGATGCCTGGTGCTCTTTCACTCTGGTGTTGATTGGCCTGGATATTTTGCCAATATACGATTGTCCACAGTTACAGTCAGTTTTGTAGACAACACCCTTGAGATTGGGTTTTCTGCTTTTGGAGTGGACACGCCCGTTGGCCTGTAGAAGGTTATTGTTGATTCAGGAGTCTGCTTATCTGGTATGAGGTTTTGCCAGCGTAGGGGATGGAGATTTTTATCGGTGCTGGCTCTGTTCTTGTTCTTGGTGGCTTAGATGATGCTGACAGGGTGGAGGCAATGGTCCTGTTGACTATTTCGGGTGGATAATTATTGAGGTCAGTGAACGCATCTTTCAGATGGTTTAATTCCTCTTGGAGATTGGTAGAGCAGATGTTCTTGGTTCACATATTGGTTGGTGTGTGTCGGCTTGCGGTAAACAGTGGTTTGGAGTGTGTTGGTAGGGAGGTGGATCACAAGGACAACAAGGTATGGCAGCATGTTGTTGGTTTCACATTCCATAGTTAATTTAATGAGGTGGTGTTGGCTGTTCAGGTGTTGCTGCAGCTGGTCGGATCACAAGGACAACAAGGAATAGCAGCATGTTGTTGGTTTCACATTCCATAGTGAATTTAATGCGGTCGTGTTGGCTGTTCAGGTGTTGTTGCAGCTGGTCTGGACCTTGGCCAGGGTGGATGATGACAAACATGTTGTCAACCTTATGATGCCAACACATGGATTTCACAGGTGAAGTCAGTAGGGCTTTCTCTTCCAGGTAGCACTGAGAAGAGTGCTAGGTTTTGTCCTTATATGACAATGGTGTCGTCAATGTTCTGGAACCAGCATGACTCCAAATCAGCCATTTCCAACCATATCCAAGCCCACCCAAACCATGTCATACTTTGGAACATCAGCAACCTAGAAACCAAGCAGTCAGATTATACAAGACAATGAAACTCTTAGTGGCAATCAACATCAAATGGCTCAGCCCAGCAATCAACAGAGATCAAGGTTATAACATCTGCACGACTTATCACTGGCTTCATCATCTCTTATCACAACAAGAATCAAGTCACCCCCTTCAGTTGAATAAACTCACATCCCTGCCATGTATATACTTGACCTTGTGCATATAATTGCATCCTTTTCTTGATAAAGGTGTTAGCATCTTCAGAGAAACATTAGATCCATTGCAAGAGATTGTCTATCCATAAAAGTCTTCATCCTCATCCTACCAGCTTCTAAAATGCCACTTAAAGAAATCAACATGAATATGGACCTGAGTAATTAGGATACAATGACATGTGTCAGCCAAGTCAGTCAGCCTGATGATCCAGCCCTGTTAGTATCCTCATACAAATGACATGGGTTGCTGAAGACCTATGCTAACCGAGATCTTCACAGGTATGAGTGGCAAAAGGTCTGATTGCTGACAAAAAAAACATGGAATTGACAGGCACATATTCTAAGAATTGTTTAAACTTGAAAGCTATATAAGCATTAAGAATGTGTATTGATAAAAACTGTGAGAAAACCAGTCAGTGATTAGTGTAGCAAAATGAGGACTTACAGTTCCAAGGAATACTTCGCCCAAATAGGTGACTGTGTACACAGCCCTGAAAGGAGAAAACACAGGTGGACTTATCAGGTAGGTGATGATGTACAAAGCCCTTATAGGTGAGAACACAGGTGAGATTATTTAGGTAGGTGACACAGCCCGGAAAGGAGAAAACACAGGTGGAGTTATCTAGGTAGGTGATGATGTACAGTGCCCTTATAGGAGAGAACACAGGTGAGATTATTTAGGTAGGTGACACAGCCCTGAAAGGAGAGGACACATGTGGGGTTATCTAAGTAGGTGACGGTGTATGCAGCCCTTATAGGAGAGAACACAGGTGAGATTATTTAGGTAAGTGAATGTGTACACAGCCCGGAAAGGAGAAAACACAGGTGGAGTTATCTAGGTAGCTGATTGTGTACAGTGCCCTTATAGGAGAAAACACAGATGGAGTTATCTAGGAAGCTGATTGTGTACGCCACCAAAAAGGAAAAAGCACAGGTTGGCTTATGTATTACAGATGGATTTGTGAGCAACAATGCACTATATTTTGGACAAAGGGACAAAATAACCCTTGGGAGGAGTAGAAACCAGGGGATTGATGTACTAATTATAAACTTATAACTAAGTGCAAATTTCGATGTCTGTATGAAACAAGAGTCATCAGAAGATGACACATTCCCCGACCCACACGTTTGAAAGAACATATCACCTGACAACTAAATGATGTATTTTTAGACAAAGTTCGAAATGTTTTCATGGAAATCATGAACAAGAGTCATCAGAAGATGACATATCATCTGACAATTACTTTTTGTTTTTTTAGACTAAGTTTGAATTGTTTCGATGGAATTCATGAAAAATATAAATGCCATGTATCTGTAATCAGCAAAAGTCACCATTTCAAGATCTGTCTCATATATCTGCCTAGATCTGTTGAAAGATATGAACTGGTTTTGGAGTTGTGCTACGGAAATGAAGCATATTCCTTCATTTTGAGTCCGAAACGTGTCCATAGAACCCGACAAACTAATAACTCAAAAACCTGTAAATACCACATGGCACCACTTTGGGGTCTGCCACACATATCTACCAAGATTTACTGACAGATATGAAGAAGTTTTTGAGTTCTGCTCCGGAAACAAAACACATCTCTCACTTTTGAGACAAAGTTTGAAAGATTTCCATGGAAACCAAGTAAAAAAGAAATCACAAAAACCTGTACATAGTAAAAGGCACCACTTTCGGTTCTGATTAATATATCTACCAAGTCTTGCAGTAAAATATTGAATGTTTTTTTGAGTTCTGCTGCGGAAACGAAGCCCATGCCTCCACTTGAGTCCAAAACATTTTAATGGAAATCGAGAAAATAATAAATAACAAAATACTGCAAATAGCAAAAAGCACCACTTTAGGTTCTGACTGATATATCTATCCAATTTTGTAGAACAATATTGAACAGCTTTTGAGTTATGCTCCAGAAATGAACCCACCCCACGATTTGACTAAGACCGAAATGTTCCATGTAAAAACAAAACAAATAAAAATGCCAAAAATCTCTAAATAGCAAAAGGCACAACCATAGGTTGAGATTCCTGTATGTATCAATTTGGTCTAAAAATATGGAACGTTTCTTGAGTTATGCTATGGAAGAACGAGGCATTGACTATATTCCCCATATTACATGCCAGGGGGATGAAAATATCAATACCAAATTTCAGTAAACAGCAACGGAAACAGGAAACAGAGCTCATCCCTCCTGTTTGAGACTAAGTCTGATTTTTTTTATTGTATTGTGGAAACCCACAAAAAAAGCTAAACATCTGGAAATAGCAAAAGGTTTACATGCCGGGGGGACAAAAATATCAATGCCAAATATCAGTAAACAGCAACGGAAACAGGAAACAGAGCTCATCCCTCCTGTTTGAGACTAAGTCTGATTTTTTCTTGTTTCTACGGAAACCCACAAAAAAAGCTAAACATCTGGAAACAGCAAAAGGTTTACATGCCGGGGGGATAAAAATATCAATGCCAAATATCAGTAAACAGCAACGGAAACAGGAAACAGAGCTTATCCCTCCCGTTTGAGACTAAGTCTGATTTTTTTATTGTTTCTACGGAAACCCAGAAAAAAAAAGCTAAACATCTGCAAACAGCAAAAGGCCCCACTTTTGGGATCGCCTCATATATCTGCCAAGTTCGCCTGAAAGATATCAAATGGTTTTGGAGTTGCGCTCCTGAAACGGAGGCCATTCTTCCCTTCTGAGACTAGGTCTGAATCATTTTCATGGCAACTAAGAAGAACAAATGAGTGAGTGAGTTTAGTTTTACGCCGCACTCAGCAATATTACAGCTATATGGCTGCGGTCTGTAAATAATCGAGTCTGGACCAGACAATCCTGTGACCAACAACATGAGCATCGATCTGCGCAATTGGGAACCGATGACATGTGTCAACCAAGTCAGTGAGCCTGACCACCCGATCCCGTTAGTCGCCTCTTACGACAAGCATAGTCGCCTTTTATGGCAGGCATGGGTAGAAAAACAAAAATGACAAAAAACTGCAAATACCAAAAAGCACTATTTTGAGGTCTGCCTCACAGATCTTTCAAGTTTTGTTGACAGATATTAGGAAGTTTTTCTGAAACGAAACACACCTCTCACTTTTGAGACTAAGTCCAAAATGTTTCCATGGAAACTGAGAAAGTAATAAATCACAAAAACCTGTAAATAGCATAAAGCATCACTTGTAAGGTTTTTGAGTTATGCACTGGAAACGAAGCTCACCCCGCCCATTAGACTAAGATCAAAACGTTTCCTTGGAAACCAAGAAAACTAAAACTGCCAAAAATCTGAAAATGGGAAAAGACACAACCTTAGGTTCAGTTTATCATATCTACCAAACCTGGTCTAAATATATTGAACTGTTTTTGAGTTATGCTCCGGAAACAAAATGATTCCGAATGAACAGAAGGAGGGACAGTTGGATGGACGGGGATATGTATGGACAGACAGACAGACAGACAGACAGAAGAGGTGTCAACTATATCCCCCTTATTACATGCTGGGGGATAAGAAATTTAACAGATGTCTAATCTGGACAAACTGAAATGTACTGGAACAGTACAATGATGGAAGAACAATTAATATCATACCAAACATGGAAAATACCATTGTTCCTCAAAGCAGGGATCGTGAAAGTGAAAGTGATTTCAGCTGAATATAGGGTCCAGGATTGATTGATTTGCATTCAAATCCATGGATTTCTGTAAATTCACAGAAAATTGTCAATCCTGTCAAACATCCAGAGTTACCTCCAACAAGTCTTTGTAAGTTATTCTCCTTCACTGACATGTCAAATGACATATGTGCAACAGGCTGGACTCTCAGCTGGACTCACCTGCCATCTGGGCTGTGCTGGACTCACCTGCCATCTGGGCTGTGCTGGACTCACCTGCATTCTGGGCTGTGCTGGACTCACCTGCCGTCTGGGCTGTGCTGGACTCACCTGCCGTCTGGGCTGTGCTGGACTCACCTGCCTTCTGGGCTGTGCTGGACTCACCTGCCTTCTGGGCTGTGCTGGACTCACCTGCCTTCTGGGCTGTGCTGGACTCACCTGCCATCTGGGCTGTGCTGGACTCACCTGCCATCTGGGCTGTGCTGGACTCACCTGCCTTCTGGGCTGTGCTGGACTCACCTGCCTTCTGGGCTGTGCTGGACTCACCTGCCATCTGGGTTGTGCTGGACTCACCTGCCATCTGGGCTGTGCTGGACTCACCTGCCTTCTGGGCTGTGCTGGACTCACCTGCCTTCTGGGCTGTGCTGGACTCACCTGCCTTCTGGGCTGTGCTGGACTCACCTGCCATCTGGGTTGTGCTGGACTCACCTGCCATCTGGGCTGTGCTGGACTCACCTGCCATCTGGGCTGTGCTGGACTCACCTGCCATCTGGGCCATGTACTGGTAACTCATCCTTCTCATCCTCTGGGAGGAGAGCATGGGCAGGCATCCTGTGGTCACTGTTCTGTTGCTGCTGCTGTTGTCGTCGTCTCAGAGTTTCATTGAGAACAGCTTGTGGGTCCATGTCCAGCTGACGGAGCAGCTTTGAAATTGGACGAAATATCTGACCATGGGCATCAACACTCTGTCAAGAAATGAATATTACTGTCATTATTGACATCACATATTCTGGTGAGCAAGTCCCATGTCTCACTGGTTCCACTCAGCAATATTCCAGCTATATGGCAGCAATATCTGGACCACACAATCCAGTGACCGACAGCATGAGCATCAATTGCTACACGATCACATGTATCAACCAAGTCAGCGAGTCTGACCACTCAACCCTGTTAGTAGCCTCTAACGACCAAGTAGTATAGGTAATGAGAGTTCTGGACCACTTTTCAAAAACCCCCTCTAAAAAGCCTCATTTAGTAAATGAGGCTTTGGTGGGACCATTAGCTCTTGCTATTATTGCCCCTACTACAAAGCCACGCCATCACGTTTACCGTGACTTGGCAGGCGGTAACACTGTGCCGTACGGTACGATCAATAATTCTTCTCTTACAAACCCCCTACCTGGCCCACCCCTCAAGTAGTACAAGTTAGGTTCGTCGGCTTTCATATCCACTTTATCTATGTTGTAAGTTTTGACTGACCATATAGGATCGGTGGCTCGCTTACGGCTATCACCCTCGTGTTCCCCCGGCTGGTATAGATACCTCACTAGGGCCCTATCCGGTATCTGTTTCTCCTTCCCACGCAATGGAGCGGCCGACTCTGCAACTATTGATTTTAGTTTGATAGCGTCTGCCGGTTTCTTACCGGTGAGACGGGTGACTTCATGGTTGATTGCCGACACCACCTCGGGTAACCTCGTGACCCATTCAGTCGATCGTTTTCCAGGGGTGGCCATCTCCCTAGCATACTGATATCCGAACAAGCGCTCAGCCAAAGTCCTATTAAATCTCTCAACTATGGCTTGGCTGCGATGGGCTCCGGCCGTGCCACGCCTGACCTTTGTATCGTGTTTGGCTAGCAGTTGTGACACGGCACCCATGAACTCCCGTCCGGGGTCAACTTGCAGTTCTGTTGGCCACGTCAGCGGGCTGCGTTTGTATATGCGTTCGAATCCTCTGGCTACCTGGGCCGAATCTTTCGTGGTCAAGGGTTCGGCTTCCTTGTAACGACTGGCTACGTCCACTACGGTTAAGGCATACTTGTACCTCTTGTCGTGGGGTAGGAACAGTAGGTCTGCCTGGTGAATGCTATTAGGTATGTTAATACCGAACCTCCTTCTAGGCACGTAGCGTGGTGCTGGCAAATAGATCTGCCACAGGGCTTGTTTTTCAAGCCACGCTTTGGCTTCCTCCGGGGGTACTCGCGCTAGTTTAGCTAGCTTATCTACTGCGCTAGCTCCTTTCCAGTACCCACGCGGGCTGTAGTAAATAGACTCAAATTTTTTCATGTCCATACGCGTATGTGTTTATACCATCAATAGCTATCCAACGTTTCGTGTCCATAGGCGATAGGGACGTCTTGTTTATAGTCAGTCCGTATATCTTGTGCCCATCACTTCTAAGTGTGTTCATTTTATGTCTAAAGGTACGGGTCTTGAACAGGGCTTCCTTGAATCTGGCGTGTTTGATGTGTTGTTTCACCACATACTTCTTAACCCCCTTAGCCTTCCGGATCTCACTATTGTCGGCTTTCAGTATGGAGTACATCTTAGGTCTCAAACCTATGTACTCGGCTATGGGCGTGCCAGCACACTCGTCCTTCATCTTACCTAGGACCTTTTTATTTACCGTACTGTGTAGGGTATGGGTCTTAGGGTAGTCGCTGGTGTCGTATAAATCGAGGTGTTTTTTCATGTCCTCGTACACGTCCTCGGTTCGAATCTCCATCAGCAGGGAATCCGTGTCAGTGTACAGCACTTCACACCTGTCGCCGTACTGTTTCTTTAGCTCGTTGTAGTAAAAGTCGTACATCAGGTGTTTGGATAAATCGAGGATGCTCATCCCCACGTAAACAGGCCGGTTGAATTTTATGTGGCTTTTCTTCATGTGTAGGGCAGCCAGGTCGTCTGTGAATATCTTGCTACGGTTGAATGCCGGACTGGCTATCAATTTCCTGATCTTGTCTTCCTCACTAGATCTAACCAGCTTCACGGTCACGCGTTTCCTCAGGTTCTCCATAGTCTTACCAAACACCGAGTTATTCATGAGCTTGTAGAGATTTTTCTCAAAATCACTGGTGGCTTTTTTTCGTAGGTCTGTGTTCATTCTGATGTAGGGCTCCATCCATGGGCTCTGGCCAAACATGAGCACCCTGTGTATTTTGGCCAGCCTCATACCCAACGACAGGTACAGCTGTAGGTTGCGATAGTGAACGATATACTTGGTCTTATTCATTAAGTTAGGCACGAGTTTTTCAACGTCTGTCACACGACCACCTGACAAGTTATGTTGGTACTCAGACATCCAGTCTGCGTTAACCCTCATACGTTCGGGTGCAAGGGGATAGCTGTTGTGCGATGTGTGTAATTCCTTGGGATACTCTAAGTCAACCTCGAGGATATAACCTTTGTTCGAATCTGGTGCAATGCTCATAACATCAACGTGGGGTACCCATTCGAATCCCCCTGTAGGTAGATACTGACTCATGGCCCAGCCGTATAGGTTGTTTGCGTCGAGGTATAGAATGTGATTGGTTGGTTTGTTAGGATCGTAACCTTTCACGTATTGATTATTTGCTTTAGCGTATCGTTTGGATGCCATGGAAATCCCACCTCGCAAGCCTTTCTCAATGAATAGGTGCATGTCGTAATCTGTGAGCAATTCCAAATTAACTCCGGTCTTTCTAAGCAAGGCGTCCCACGACAGACCTGGGCTGGTGTAATACCATGCGGGGTCGAGTTTATACTGTTTTAAACATGTCCGCCTGAATGTTTCAAACACGTCGGCTAACAGCAGTACATCTGTCCTCAAGTACAGGTCGTGATAATCACCCAGGTTCTTACAACCCAGTTTATTCCATACGTTAATCGCGTGCGAGTAATCGTCTCGTGAGACGGACGCCTCATTCAGCTTGCTATAAAAACAGTCGATAGGAGGTAGTCTGGTCTCTGTGAACTTAGCCCAGCTATCCATGTACTCATAGGGGTACACACCCTTCCTCATAAGCAGGGGTCTAGTCTCGACGTCTGTGTATCGATCGGTGATAGGGAAGGTATTGTTAGCCTTGACCAGACTGTCGAGTGACGACAGGAGGAATTGAAACGAGTCAATGAACCTAAGTCCGTTTAAGCTGAAGGAGATGTATCTCTCCATGTTGTTGGGGATGCACGATATATTACCATCGATTTTCGCGATGGCCTGCATGATCAAATGTGAGTCGTACCCTCTCAAGTTGTGAAAGACAACGGGGATGTTTATTGTCTTAGGGTTGATTTTAAGCTTGAGGTTGCACGCGTTGTGAGCGGCGCCTCTATACTTACCAGTTATGTGACAGTGATCTCTCACCGAATCACCGTTAAGCGGTGAGTCACACACGTGACAGTGAGTGCTACTAGCGTGAGCTAGCTTGTCAACTCGGGTCATACGCATGGGAGCGATTTTATATAATGTATTCCTAATAATTTTTTCTTCCTCCTGCAAACACTTTAGAAACCTTTCAGCCGCGTCAGGCCCCCTATACACTACCGGAGCTTTCGTTTCCCCGTCACAACAGACGACAATGTATCCAAACGAACAGGCTTTATGCTCTTGTGTCTTGTGGGTGAAGCTACCCCCACTAGGGGGTGTGGGGGAATCCCCACCCACAACTAAGGCTTCGAAGTCGGCGTATATAATATAAGGTACAGACATTTGGTTCTTGTGGTTACTGAATTTTAGGATATTTTCACCTTCCTTAGGCATGTCGACTCGTATGGCCGTCTGCCCCACACCTTGGCAATCATCCCGGTGGGATTCTAATAAATCAGCTCGACTGAAACCGTGTAGACATCGTACACAAAAATGTTTTTCCCCATTGTGTTTCGACTGGTCGTGCAACAACCGGCTGAGATGTTTTATCCATGTGTAGTGATACTTTTCACCTCGCTGGATCATGAATATATTGATAACTTGGCAATCCTTCACCGTGCTGACCCTGTGTATTATTATTGTATTACCTTCGTGCCCAAAGACATTTATAGCCAGATTATTCTGTTTTTCTACTTTAGTGATCTGGGATATGGGGGTGGGTTCATCTATACCATCCCAATTAAGCCCATCATCTTGGGGATAGCTAGAAAGCCTATCTGAATGAGTGGCAGCTGGAAATAAGGTTGACCTGATAGATATCCTCAGGCAATCGTTTCCTCTATTCTTAACGTTTACTATGGCATGTTTGTTCCTATAGTAGGGGGGTAAGGCTAGGTATGACCCGCCTCTGAACGGCACGTATTTAGCTATGTCTAGATAGACGTTATCGATTTTATCCACAGCCCACCCGGACCCCATGTGCGTGTAGCGTTCTAGGTATTCTCGTATCTGCTGAAAACTGGTATCGATTGATGCGTCAATGGTCTCTGTATGTGTGGCGACCTCTTGTTTACCTCGGAAGTAAGGTTGAAAATACTCAGTGACCCCTGTGGTGCCCTCCTTATCGAGCGACATTTTCACTGTGATCTGAAACTTGATACTTCCTAGGTTGTTTAGTTCCTGGTTGACCTTATCAGCTATCAGAGGCTTTATATCCGTAATGTCTATGTTTCTATCGACGAGCATGCGCCAACCTCTCAAATAGTTGCCTACAGCGCGCTCAGTGCGAACGAACTGCAGGTCAACAGCTCTATTCTGTCGTAATAATTCTACAAGCTGTGGTTTTCTCATACGAGAATACCCGCCTAAACCCAAATCGTGTGCCTCGGCTTTCAGTTGTTTTACAGTGGGACGTGCTACGGGGGCATGTGATAACAATGCGGTTAACCCGGCTCTCCCCAGGTGTGAATAACCCGTGTGTCCAAGCTGTTTTGCTTGAGCTTTTAATTGTTTTACCGTAGGAGGGGCTTCTAAACCTAGTAATCTCAACAATGCTGACTTCCGCATTCTAGAATACCCGATAACACCTCTCTGCTTTGCGGCCCGCTTGAGCTCGCGCACAGTAGCCATAGTGTTTACACCTAAGAGAATCAATGTCTAATTGGTCGACAGTAACTCTTAAAAAATATTTTCTGGTGGCCGGGTACAATTCTAGACATTCTGTCAAATCGTCCCACGTACCTGGTAAAATATATAGTGTGGCTGTTTCAATCCAGTACTCGCCTTGGGTATAGTATTCCTTGTATTCATTTATACTCGAAAAACGTTCTATATGGTATTGAGACGCGATATCCCGCTCCCATTCGAAGGGGTGAGTATACTTAACACCCTCTTTAATCCATACCACGTCCACTATTATCTTAAATCTGAAGCTTCCCCATAAGGCCAGTTCATATTTGAATATGTTTTCCACAGACATAGCTATACGTAGGTGTGTATAATCTCTAATTGGAGTCTATCTTGAGCAGTCGCCTACGTTCTTTTATGTAGCCTTTTTTATTCTCGTATATGAGTTGATGTCTGACTACGTTCGCTCCGTGAGCTTTACATAGACAGTAGTGCCCTTTAACCCCGATACCACACACAGAACACGTGTAGTTAGGACTTCCCATATGGAAACAACAGAACCCCTGATTCCTGCATTTCCTACCACAGGCCTCGGTCTTCCCCATAAGTATGTATTCGCATCGGTATGGAGCGGGTCTCATGTTTACTTATATAGGTATTTTAGTTTAATTGCTTTGCAACCAACGCAGTAGCTGCTATACCCAACACTATGAAGCCCAGTTCACGATTCATTTGTCCCTTGGATGGTGTGTAGTACTGAGCGAGTGTGGGTTCATTGAGCGCTTCCAATCGTTTACCAGTTAGTTTGTAGTATTCTTTCATTCCTTCATCGACATCGTTGAATGTTTGAACGGCATGGTTTTCACGCTGGAGTTGTTCGTTAATGAAATCGAGCCTCTGGAGGCGTTTTTTAGCGTACTCGGCCTGTGCTCTTTGTAATTTCTCAGTAGCGAGATCGTGTCGCTTCCTTTCTTCCTGTATTTCAGCCGCGTGATCATCTCGTAGTTTCGAGAAGAGGAAATTACTCCCGGAAAATGCCAGGGCATTCACTAACGCCCCACCGACCATCATAGCTATCGTGGCCATCCCTATATTTATTTCATTATATTATCAGGTATGATCCCTTGTTTTACTAGGATGTCTTTTGTGGCCATCGCCATACCAAGGTTCATTATGAGCATACCCATATCCTGCAGGTTGAAATCTAGTTTGATAGTTGGTTGTTTAAGCACCATTTTAGTCAACCGAGCGTACCCTACGGCTAGACTGGCTACCACTGTGGCGTGGTATGCGTCATTGACGAACGTTTTCCCCTCAGACATTATATATATGATATAAAATATTTTAAATTATAACATGATATGCGGGTCTACCATGGGGGATACCCCCATACCCCCACTGTTGGGGGTTACCTCACTGTTGGGTTGTGGCTCACTGTGGGAGGTGTATAACCATGTTATAACCACGGCAGCAGTTACGCCTACAGCCAACAACAGTCGGGTTGGGTTAGTCACTTTATGTTGGTTACACCACCGTTTTTAACCGGCAGCTACTCTCTTAGGATTCTTCTGCCTGGTTACTGTTGGGGGTACCACCACTGGGGTCTCCACCGTCACTGGTTCCTGTGAATCCACTGGGGTCTCCTCCTGTGCAGCATCCATCTATACTATTATTATTATTCTTTCTCTCAAATTGACAATGTTTTGCTGTGATAATCGCCGCCGTCACTGGAGCCAACAACATACCATATTTGTGGTATAGCCCGCAGCTGATAGAGCTCACGGCGTGTTCGATAAAAGGGTCTTTATCTAGGTCCTCCCACAGGTAAAGTCGGCGCTCTGGTGGAATGGGAAGGAAGTGTGATACAATACCGGTGTATATCTGGGTCATAGCCGATCCTATTGTCTTTGTCATTTCTGCTCCGAGCCGGGACTCGTATCTAGCGTACAGCTTATCGATTTCTTCGGCTGACATTTTGTTAATTTTATCCGGAGTGTAGTCTCCAAAGTAATGTTTGGCTTTGCCGCCAACAGCCAACGCCACCAGTTTCTCTCGCTTGGGGGAATCCCCAGTTGGGGAACCCTCCACAGACAATTGTTCGAGCAATTCCTCACACTCCATCTTATAATATAACAAGTAAGATTTAGTTTTAACTATATAATACCCGATACAAACAAAACACAGAGAAATGAAGGTTAAGTTGCACACGACAAATACTTCAAATATCATAGCTATGCTTAGCATTTGCTTAGCTTTGCTTAGCTTTTGCTTAGCTTTGCTTAGCAAACTATATTTGCTACTGGTTGGTCGGTCTTTAGAACGAGCTTAGCGTGTTTAGTTTCAGCGAGCTGTTTCTTCACCCGTTCCCGTTCTAATTTACTCATCACATCGTTCTCTCTCAAACACTCCTCGAACGAATCCCTGTCCTTGCAGTGAAATAAGGCCACCCATCGCGTCTGCTCCCTGAGGTCTTTCAACACCGAGTTGAACTTCTGCGTTAGCACCCAGACGCTGTGATTTGCATGCCGGCCGGAGAAGGCCAGGTACGATAGCATGTCTCTCTTTTTTGTTATCTCGCGATTAGCGCTGCAGTCGTCCAGTATAAACAGCGTCGGTTCCCCTTTAAATTTCTCGTGAAGAGCTTTCAACCAGTCCTGCAGGCGTGTTCCAGGGTCGATTTTGTGTACGTCCGGGTCCGTCATCACCCAAGGTCGCGCGTACGTTTTATTCATGCTCAGAGTAGGGCACATGATAACGATGTTATCGAACACATCCTTGTAGTAACCCTCCAACATATCCAACACGAAAACGGTCTTCCCACAGCCAGTCTGCCCGCATATGATAGCGCAGTGTGGGTCAGTGGGGAGGGGGAGACCCCCACACCCCCCAGAGGTTGGTAGTTTATTGTTGGGGGGTATGGGGGGGTACCCCCCACTAGTAGATGGCTTGCACGAATCTCCCATTGTCTATATTAAGTTGCGCGTCCATAATAACGTACAGATATAATTTCAACTTACCAGCGGTTTGAGCCTTCTTAGTAATCTGGATGGTTATCCCTTCGCTACCGTTATCTATACGACGCCCGCTACCGTGCAGTTTATCATCATCCGTGGATCGCATGTCCAACCATAGGGCGTACTTGGTGGTCAAGTATTCACCGATCTGCACGGAGCCGAGGTCCAGGTCCTTTGTTATGTAATCCCCCACTGGTAGCTTTTTTATCTCATCCCACTGCTGGTGTGGTCTCATACCATGACTGAACAGCTGGTTGGGCACGCCCTCGATGGTAACTTCCACCTTTTCAATCTCGGGGTTGAAAAACTTCTCGCTGTCCCTCCGGAATGGATCGTAATCCTCCACGGGGACGACCAGGATACCTTTCATCGATCGCGCCGGCACGTTCAGGTTGATATTCCACACAGTGTCGCTCTTATCTCGCACGACTGATCTATGCCTCAGTACGCGATCGTACAGGATAGCCATCTTCCCAGAGTACTGGCTTCGAACCTGCCTGGCCAGCTCCGGACTAGTGACCATGTCGAACTCCAGAGAGATGTTGTCTATGGCATAACTGGCCTCATCACCGTTCGGCGTACGCACTACTTTGCTATAGTCGTTAAACGTGAGCTCGTATTCTAGCCTATCACCCAGCGCGGCCTGGTAAAACGGCGCGTGTCCCGTGAGCAACTCGAAGTCGAGCGGCACGCAGAATCGATTCCCGTATGCTAGAGCGATAGCCTTTTCACCGTCCGATAGCTTGTCTTGCTGGTCTGTCGTGAAGACATACCCTATGCGCGCCCGGGTTGATTTGCTGATACCCTGGTACACATCATTGACTCGTTCTCTCTCGCTTTTCCAGAGATCCTTGTAGCAGTGAAACACGTCGCTGTCGTCGATGCTCAGTACCTCGTTACCGCTGATCTTGACGGTCGTTTTCTTGATGATAGCTCGACCCACGTTCCGCACTAGCTCGCGTTTGTTGTTGTCGGAGGTCAACGTGATATTGAACGCCAGTCGAACAGTGCCTGGTACAATGAGGTCATTCTCACCAAGGTTTGGAAATCTAACCAGCAGAGTTTGGTTCTGGTCTATCTTACTAGGAATGTTGGTGATGGTCACCGACTGTCGCACGGCTCTGGCACCTAATGGCTCTCTCAATTTTCTGAAAGGATCTAATTTTCTACCGTACATTGTTATATAAATGAAATATATTTTTAATACTAATGGATGAAGACATACCTATGGATGATATGCGGGGCGCTAGTGCCCAGGTATACGATGATGACCAGGAGACCTCATTCTCGCAAGGTGACGAGCTCATTAAAGGCGCCGTCGACGATTATTACAACGCAGTTGAAAATAAATCCAAACTCAAGCTGTTGGGAAGGAACTATTCCGATTTTACCTTCGATAGCAATGGCACGCTGCGTTTGAAGGCTCACCCGGGGATTGATCTCTTTCATCAAACAACGAGAAAACCGCTTGCTTTATCAACATTGGCCGGTAAATATAAGATTAACTTTGTTCAAGATGAACTAGGCTTCACAAATTACGGTGGCGCGCGACCTAAGCAGTATCCTCCGAAGTTAGTTCAAGATCTGGAAGGCATCAGGGACGCCACATCAAATCAAAACATGACTTATGATATTAAAAAGGTGTTGGCCGACTACGAGAACAAACCATTCCCGGGGCTTGAATTTACCGTTCGGGAACTGCGGGGGTTGGATCTGACGATGCAAACCATTCGCGGACATCTCGCGAAAAGCACAGCCAAAATGAGTGAGATAGACGACCACATCGCCTATGAAAAGAAAAAACTCGGTGAAACTGAGGACGAGTCTATGAAAGCCACCATCGAGGAACGAATACGTAATTTGGAAGATGAAAAGCAGACCTGGCTGGAGACAGCATCCTCCTTCAAAGAAAAGCTTCGATCCCAGGTCAACCGTATACGGGAAACCATCAATCAAGTCCTCTACCGAGACACCACGTTAGCAGACAGGATTCGGATATTATTCCGGGAGCAAGGGATCACCATCGCCAGCATTCTGACTGCATTGGGTTTAATCATATCAACCCTGGTGGTGTCACTGGTGGGAGGAACCCCTGTGGGGTCTGCCGGCGGCGGGGGAACTCCAGGCGGTGGTGGTGGTGTTAAAGACTGGATCAAAAAACTCGGGGAAGGCCTAGCTAAACTGGCTGGTAAAGCCGCCGAAGCCCTTCCCGGCATCCTGGGTAGCATCGTCTCGTGGTTGTTGAGCGCTCTGTCTAAAACTGCCATGTGGCTCAGTCAAAACCTGTGGGCAGCCATCGTCGCCGTGGCGGGTCTGGTGTACGTAGCGGCTAAGAAATCTTTAACCAAATAAGTCCCAAAGTTACCCCACCAACCACTAGGGCTGTTTTATTATCAATATGCTGCTGATAGGTGGTGGAAACCCCCACACCCCCCGGGGGTACCTCCACATGAACTTTAGGCTCCGGGGGCGGCGCAACTATACCCGTTTCACGTGGTTGGGTGTGTGGGATATGTGGGGTGTTAATATCGGGGTTGACACCCAACTTTTGATCCTTCGTGGCTATGACTATTTCGTTGTTATAACCCACCACTTTTTTTATTCTCAGTTGCATATCACTCGGAGCCATGTACAACCCCACGCCGAACACGTAATTGACTTTCGATCTGGCGTATTCTAACACGTTTTGGTAGCGTTCGATGGCCCTCGGGAGATCAACTGGTGAATTGATAGCATCATCAACGTTGGAAACGAATTGTGTCTGAGCGTCGTAAGCAGTTCCCTTACCGAGGATGTTAGAACGCGTCATCGACTGCGCACCCAACAGCGCCCACACGTACGTTCGAATCGAGTCGTTCAAGCGTATTGTACCAGCACGAGTGAATCCTTTCGATGTTTTTGAGATCATTTTAGTCCAGGCTGTGGCTGCATCAGGACTGGTTTGCTTTATACAGCTGACATGGATCTTTTCATTCGTTGTGGGGCCTGTAAATGTATGCCGGTTTGGGTTGTATGAACCATCTTTAGAACCGGCATAATATTTTCCGGACCTGTAGAAGTACACGAGAACTATACCGAGACCATGGTTCACACCAGGAAGGCGAAAGTCTTTATTCGTTGGAATCTCAAACTCCCCACAAATACGTTCATAAGCGCGTCTATCATAGGGGTTATTCGTCATACTCCACGCTTTATCTTGGGGAAGAGGAGCACTTATTTCCTTCAATATTCGTCTCGTTTGATAATAAATATGAAACAAAACAACCGCCTTACTCAGTTCGTCTATACCATAGTCTGGTGTCACACCCGACCCTGTCGTCGCACACCACACAGCAAAGTTGAGTTGGTTCTGCCAAAACTGCATTGGGTTTTGATTCCAGTTTACCACCGCCTGCGCGTTATTAACGGACACGACATACTTTTCAAAGATATCAATAAAGGTTGTTTTAAACCCCGTACCATCTGCATTCACCACGATTTTCAAGTGTGCTAAATCCATATTATAATATATAAATTATATAATATAATATGTACATAACACTTCCAGGAATAACGAGCGGTGAGGCCGTTCAGCTGACGCACGCGATCGATAACACGTCAGGTCAACTCGAAGTCGCACTCTGCGATATCACCTACCTACCGCAATGGACTAACATTAATATCAGCAACAATAAGCTGTTCGTCAGTGGAACTCGCAGTCAGATAACTGACGGTTACTACAGCGTGTGCTCGCTAAACGACGAGGTCTTCAAACCCCTGGGAGCCGAACTCAAGATGAACGACTCAAACGGCACAGTGGTGTTAATCAACAACGGAAGAACCTCATTGAGGCTAGGCCGACCATTAGCGAGGATACTCGGTATGTCTCCTGACGAGATAAAACCAACAACAACCGTCACAGGCACGAAGTTACCCGAACTAGTACCGTACCGAGAGCTATACATTCATCTCGGTCAGGTGAGCACAACGTATAACATTCAAGGAGGTCACCCTTCCACTATACTGAGAGCAGTGCCGGTGAAAACTGAAAAATTCAACGACGGTAGAACCGAGTCATTTTCACCACGGCAGTATAAGAGATTAACCCAGGGCAACATACCTGAACTGACAATATCGGTGTTAGATATAAATCATAATCCTGTAAATATAGGATACCTCAGCTTAACGCTTCACGTAACATGACCAGCGCACAAGGACCCGGAGTGAAAAAATGCGTCAATATCGGGATCTCCGACCTCGGAGACACACGCGGTTTCGACGCTCCCGGAGTAGATGGTAAATCGTATGCCTTGCAACTAAAAAACAACATTTACAAACGTGTTGAAATCCCCTCCGGTGGAGCCCTAAGTGATATGATAGATACCACAGGGGCAACAGCCAACACTAAGTACGCCCTCGTCAACACCGGTGATGACAACTGGAGAATATACCCATCATTCGGAGGTAAACTGTTCGACTTAGACGATGTTGAGAGCACTACCGTCGTCAAAAACAAACCATATATGCTCGTCTTCACCGAAGATGACAAGTGGGTGTTGTTACCCGATAACAAATGGTTTCTCAATATTAGACTCGTCTCCCCTTACGTGTTCACGGATAACAAAGACAACCACCTAAACAAAGTCGTGAACAATGGAACCCTGCTCGTGGCTTACGTCCCAACTCAGAGACGTAGCATAGTCGTCAGCCCAGTCAACACTATAGCAGCCCACATGCTATCGAGTAAACCGGCCATGCAAAACGTGAAATTGCAGTTGGTGTCTGAATTCGAAGGCGTGGTTAAGATACTAGAGAGTCTACCGGCAAACTCAACACTGTTCATCAAAGTCTACCTAGGGGAACCATCGGGGAATGATGTCGAGATCGTGAAGGGGATCAAACTCGGGTGGGTGAAACGACACCAGTTTCAAGTTTGCAACGTTTACGTGCGGGTGGGTGTCGACTCCAAGACCAGTCTGCAGGGGGTCAACGTGATCGTAGAAAACAAGATATCACTAATCAATATCTTCCTGCCTGACAACATACACTTCATGGGTATTAAGTTAACCCCTGAATTATTATCAGAAAACCAGTTGGAAATTATATCATAATAGTATAATAATGACTAGTCATCATCCCAACACTACGCTTAACGACCTAGGAGACACGGAGGGATTCGATCAGCCTGGTGAGGAAGATGAATTATACATCCTGCACTTCAAAGACAACGTGTACAAACGGGTGCCGTTATCAGATTTTAAAGAACCCAAATGGCTGGTCAACTTAACACCAGCCTCACCTTATATCACAATAGGTGAAAATGCGGTGATCTCTAAGATTAAGAACAACGGTAGTTGGGTCGGGGATTTCATTCCGGAGAGGTCATTAATCATGATGGCTACTGGTCCCGGGAAAAATAGGTTAAGGACTATAGTAACAAATAAATTACCATTTCGCAATAACATATATAACATACATCTTGATATATCCCCCCCTTTCACACTCATCATAGAAGTCTTCTTTTTCTATTTAGGTAATGAAAATACCTCAAAAGAACAACAAATTTTACCCGGGGTGTCAATACACTGGTTTGATGAACACACAGACAAATATTGTCGTATTGTTATACAACAGGATACCCACGGGGCCCCTATAAACCGCTTAATAAGCCTCAGTGGGGTTTTTATTACAACAGGAAAGTCTATTAACCTCTCACCTATTACCCTGATTGATGGTCTAGATCTTGTAGGCTTCAAATACATTGAAAGATTTTTAACTGAACCCCAATTAAAATATCTTTCAAAATATATATTATAGGATGGGTCTGTACCCAGTCGTAGAGGAAGTAGCGAAGACATTGGAAACCGTAGATGGGTTCCGCTTGAGGCAGTTATGTGATATGAAACGCCAACTAGAACAAGACCGTGACACGCGGAAAGCACTATGTAAAAAATACAATAGAGCTTTCAATATCGTGGACGGAGCTGACACTACCCTTATGGCAACCAGCATGGGACTAGGGGCGGCAGGCGTTGGGTTGTTAACCACCATCGTGGCTGCACCTATAGTGCTAGGTATTGAAATAACGGCTGGGGTGACAGGGTTGGTAGGGTTGGCGCTTAAGTTAGTATCACGCAGACTTAATCGTAAGGCATTGAAACACGACGAGATCAGGGTTCTGGCTGAAGCAAAGCTCAACACAGTGAGTGAGCGTATTTCCACGGCACTCTCTGACAGTAAGATCTCAGAAGAGGAGTTTCGTTCAATCCTCTCTGAACTCACAAAATATAACGGAATGAAACAAGATATTCGGTCCAAATCTCGTAAGTCTGCTATCAGCGAGGATGAGAAAAAAAAGTACATAGCACAGGGAATACAAAAAGCCCAGCAAGCCTTTATTATGAACACCAAAGAGATCGTAGGCGGTTCACATTAAACTGTTTCATCGATATAAACATAACATAGCCGTAAGCGAGCCACCGATCCTATATGGTCAGTCAAAACTTACAACATAGATAAAGTGGATATGAAAGCCGACGAACCTAACTTGTACTACTTGAGGGGTGGGCCAGGTAGGGGGTTTGTAAGAGAAGAATTATTGATCGTACCGTACGGCACAGTGTTACCGCCTGCCAAGTCACGGTAAACGTGATGGCGTGGCTTTGTAGTAGGGGCAATAATAGCAAGAGCTAATGGTCCCACCAAAGCCTCATTTACTAAATGAGGCTTTTTAGAGGGGGTTTTTGAAAAGTGGTCCAGAACTCTCATTACCTATACTACTGACCAGCATGAGTTACTGAAGATCAGCTATAACCCAGGATCCTCACAGGTCACAGATGATGTATAGAACCCCAAACCTCACAGTTGCAGCGTAATATTGCACAGTTCCAGCGTAGAAACAATACCAGGGATTCTGCACTGCAACTGTTTGTTTGACGGCACACCCTGCAATATTCCAGCAGTATATAACCAGTGATCAATAGAATGAGCATCAATCCACACATTTGGGATACAATGCTGTGTGTCCAACAGGTCCAAATCTAACCCAAATCTTCCCAAACTTACACCTCAACTGTGAGGTCTTGGGTAAGACACTTCAACTGTGAACTAAAACTGTTCCGCCTCCATCTGGAAGACTACATATCTCACCTTCACAAATCCTGCATATACTGGTAATCCTCTGTACTGGTGAAACAGGTCTTGTACCTGCAGGAATGTTAATACCATGTTATGTCTGGTTCATAAACAGAATGGAGCAAAGAAAATCTGCTGATATATCCCACTGCTCTTAAAAATATTTGAACTGAAAACTGATGAACACTTTCACTTATTGCAAGTGGAAGAGAGTACAACATTCAGCAGGGTATCAGAAGTGGAAAGAGTACAGAACTTGACTTGATGTCAGAAGCAGACAGAAAAATATATCAGGCTGGCATAAGCCCACTTACCTTGCCCCGTTTGACCCCACGCAGACTCTCTCCAAACATGTCATCCATCACGTCTCCCGGGGATACCTTGCCCTGAACAACCACCACAGGAAACAGGGATACACATCATAATCAGCAATAACATGTGGTACCTCAACAATCACATCACAGTCAGCAATAACACGTGGTACCTCAACAATCATATCACAGTCAGCAATAACATGCTACTTGAACAACCACATCACAGTCAGCAATAACATGTGGTACCTGAACAACCACATGACAGTCACCAATAACATGTGGTACCTGAACAACCACATCACAGTCAGCAATAACATGTGGTACCTCAACAATCACATCACAGTCAGCAATAACATATGGTACCTCAACAATCACATCACAGTCAGCAATAAAACATGTGGTACCTGAACAACCACATAACAGTCAGCAATAACATGTGGTACCTGAACAACCACATCACAGTCAGTAATAACATGTGGTACCTGAACAACCACATCACAGTCAGCAATAACATGTGCTAAGTCAACAACCACATCAAACAGTCAGCAACAACATTTGGTACCTGAACAACCACATCTCGGTCAGCAATAACATGTGGTACCTGAACAACCACATCTCAGTCAGTAATAACATGTGGTACCTGAACAACCACACCACAGTCAGCATTAACATGTGGTACCTGAACAACCACATCACAGTCAGGAATAAAACGTGGTACCTGAACAACCACATCTCAGTCAGCAATAACATGTGGTACCTGAATGACCACACCACAGTCAGCAATAACATGTGGTACCTGAACAACCACATCACAGTCAGCAATAACATGTGGTACCTGAACAATCACATCACAGTCAGCAATAACATGTGGTACCTGAACAATCACATCACAGTCAGCAATAACATGTGGTACCTGAACAACCACATCACAGTCAGCAATAACATGTGGTACCTGAACAACCACATCTCAGTCAGCAATAAAACATGTGGTACCTGAACAATCACATCACAGTCAGCAAAAAAACATGTGGTACTTGAACAACAACATCACAGTCAGCAATAACATGTGGTACCTGAACAACCACATCACAGTCAGCAATAACATGTGGTACCTGGACAACCACATCACAGTCAGCAATAACATGTGGTACGTCAACAACCACATCAAAGTCACCAATAACATGTGGTACCTGAACAACCACATCACAGTCAGCAATAACATGTGGTACCTGAATGACCACATCACAGTCAGCAACAACACGTGGTACCTGAACAACCACATCACAGTCAGCAATAACATATGGTACCTGAACAACCACATCACAGTCAGCAATAACATGCTACTTGAACAACCACATAACAGTCAGCAATAACATATGGTACCTGAACAACCACATCACAGTCAGCAATAACATGTGGTACCTGAACAACCACATCACAGTCAGCAATAACATGTGGTACCTCAACAATCACATCACAGTCAGCAATACCACATAGTACCTGAACAACCACATCTCAGTCAGCAATAAAACATGTGGTACCTGAATGACCACACCACAGTCTGCAATAACTTATGGTACCTGAACAACCACATCAAAGTCAGCAATAACATGTGGTACCTGAACAATCACATCACAGTCAGCAATAACATGTGGTACCTCAACAACCACATCACAGTCAGCAATAACATGTGGTACCTGAACAATCACATCACAGTCAGCAATAACATGTGGTACTTGAACAACCACATCTCACTCAGCAATAGCATATGGTACCTGAAGAATCACATCACAGTCAGCAATAAAACGTGTGGTACCTCAACAACCAGAGCAGTCAGCAATAACATGTGGTACCTGAACAACCACATCACAGTCTGCAATAACATGTGGTACCTGAATGACCACATCACAGTCAGCAATAACACGTAATACCTGAACAACCACATCTCAGTCAGCAATAAAACATGTGGTACCTGTATGACCACACCACAGTCAGCAATAACATATGGTACCTGAACAACCACATCACAGTCAGCAATAACATGTGGTACTTGAACAACCACATCACAGTCAGCAATAAGAAGTGGTACGTAAACAACCACATCACAGTCAGCAATAACATGTGGTACGTCAACAACCACATCACACAGTCAGCAATAACATGTGGTACCTGAACAACCATATGTCAGTCAGCAATAACATGTGGTACCTGAACAACCACATCAAAGTCAGCAATAACATGTGGTACCTGACCACATCACAGTCAACAATAACATGTGGTACCTGAAGAACCACATCACAGTCAGCAATAACATGTGGTACCTGAACAACCACATCTCAGTCAGCAATAACATGTGGTACCTGAACAACCACATCAAAGTCACCAATAACATGTGGTACCTGAACAATCACATCACAGTCAGCAATAACACGTGGTACCTGAACAACCACATCACAGTCAGCAATAAAACCTGTGGTACCTGAATGACCACACCACAGTCAGCAATAACATATGGTACCTGAACAACCACATCACAGTCAGCAATAACATGTGGTACCTGAACAATCACATCACTGTCAGCAATAACATGTGGTACCTGAACAACCACATTACAGTCAGCAATAGCATATGGTACCTGAAGAATCACATCACAGTCAGAAATAAAACGTGTGGTACCTCAACAACCAGAGCAGTCAGCAATAACATGTGGTACCTCAACAACCACATCACGGTCAGCAATAGCATGTGGTACCTGAACATTCACATCACAGTCAGCAATAACATGTGGTACCTGAACAACCACATCACAGTCAGCAATAACATGTGGTCCCTGAACAACCACATCTCAGTCAGTAATAACATGTGGTACCTGAACAACCACATCAAAGTCAGCAATAACATGTGGTACGTCAACAACCACATCACACAGTCAGCAATAACATGTGGTACCTGAACCACCACATCTCAGTCAGTAATAACATGTGGTACCTGAACCACCACATCTCAGTCAGCAATAACATGTGGTACCTGAATGACCACATCACGGTCAGCAATAACATGTGGTACCTGAACAATCACATCACAGTCAGGAATAAAACGTGGTACCTGAACAACCACATCAGTCAGCAATAACACGTGGTCCATGTGACAAAAGCAGCTATGTACTATGACATGCGCCACGTGCAATACACATGGCATGTAAATTCAGGTTTTTACTGGAACAAGACGTAAGCTGTGTTAATAGTCTAGTGCTGAGAACAAGATACATACACCACTAATGCTGTGTACAAGTTACCTGCGTCACTAGTGCCATGTACAACAAATTACATGCATCACTAGTGCCGTGTGCAATAACTTACGTGTGTCACTAGTGCCATGTACAAGTTACCTGTATCTCTAGTGCCATGTACAACAAATTAACTGTGTCACTAATGCCATGTACAAATTGCCTGTGTCACTAGTGCCATGTACAACAAGTTACATGTGTCACTAGTGCAGTGTACAACAAGTTACCTGTGTCACTAGTGCCATGTACAAGTTACCTGTGTCACTAGTGCCATGTACAACAAGTTACCTGTGTCACTAATGCCATGTACAAGTTACCTGTGTCACTAGTGCCATGTACAACAAGTTACCTGTGTCACTAATGCCATGTACAAGTAGTTACATGTGTCAGTAGTGCCATGTACAGAAGTTACCTGTGTCACTAGTACAGTGTACAACAAGTTACCTGTGTCACTAATGCCATGTACAACAAGTTACAAGTCACTAGTGCCATGTACAGAAGTTACATGTGTCTTTAGTACAGTGTACAACAAGTTACCTGTGTCACTAGTGCCATGTTCAACAAGTTACCTGTTTCACTAGTACAGTGTACAACAAGTTACCTATGTCACTAGTGCCATGTACAACAAGTTACCTGTGTCACTAGTACAGTGTACAGAAGTTATCTGTGTCACTAATGCCATGTACAACAAGTTACATGTGTCACTAATGCCATGTATAACAAGTTACATGTGTCACTAGTGCCATGTACAGAAGTTACCTGTGTCACTAGTACAGTGTACAACAAGTTACCTGTGTCAGTAGTGCCATGTACAGAAGTTACCTGTGTCACTAGTACAGTGTACAACAAGTTACCTGTGTCACTAGTGCCATGTACAGAAGTTATCTGTGTCACTAATGCCATGTGCAACAAGTTACCTGTGTCACTAATGCCATGTACAACAAGTTACCTGTGTCACTAGTGCCATGTACAGCAGTTATCTGTGTCACTAGTGCCATGTACAACAGGTTACCTGTGTCACTAATGCCATGTACAAGAAGTTACATGTGTCACTAGTGCCATGTACAGAAGTTACCTGTGTCACTAGTACAGTGTACAACAAGTTACCTGTGTCACTAGTGCCATGTTCAACAAGTTACCTGTGTCACTAGTGCCACGTACAACAAGTTACATGTGTCACAGTGCCATGTACAGAAGTTACCTGTGTCACTAGTGCCATGTACAACAAGTTAAATGTGTCACTAGTGCCATGTACAGAGGTTATCTGTGTCACTAATGCCATGTACAACAAGTTACATGTGTCACTACTGCCATGTACAACAAGGTGAACAGTGCTGTGTACAAGAAGTTACATGTTGCCATTGATTTTCACAGCAGCATATTCCCATCCATACAGTAGTGACAGTTAACAAAACGTGCTGCTTATCACAGCAGCTTTCTACACTACAAGTCACAGAGTTATCTAATGATAACTTACATCCTCTCCAGCAACTCCCTCTTCCTCCACATCCACCACAACCAGGTAGCTGTTCACCTCCCTGAATAAACAAAACACATTACTCTTAATTCTGCCACAACCAGGTAGCTGTTCACCTCCCTGAATAAACACAACACATTACTCTTAATTCTGCCACAACCAGGTAGCTGTTCACCTCCCTGAATAAACAAAACACATTACTCTTAATTCTGCCACAACCAGGTAGCTGTTCACCTCCCTGAATAAACACAACACATTACTCTTAATTCTGCCACAATCAGGTAGCTGTTCACCTCCCTGAATAAACACAACACAGTACTTTTAATTCTACCACAACCAGCACTGCAAAACAAAGACAACATTTACATGTTTGTAAATGCCTTGGAAAGATGATGTTCAGGTAAGACAGCCTCTGGAATGAAAACAGTCAAGTCCCAGGTTTATATGCCTCTTTCAGAAGCCTCTGGAAGTAAGTTAAAACTTTGAAGAGTTTAAATCTTGCTTTTCTTATTAGCAGCTGAGCTGCAGGTTTGTTCGTCCTGTGGTGATTATCGCTCTAATACACCTGAGAGATTTGTCAACAGAGTGGTATTAAATTGTATTGCATTGAATTTGGTTGATGGCATATTGTTTTGTGTTAAGCTGTCAGTTTTTATGTATATGTTAATGATGATCATTAGACACACACACCTGTAACTCTCTAACCCTAAACTACTTAGAGAATAGTTTTATTTGATGTTATCTGTAGATAATTATTTGCAGTTAAAGCATTACATTCATGCAATAGTCAATATCGATGACGTCCAATCCTCCACTTCATGTTGCGTGTTATGTTGTGTGTTAACATAAGCAGTAATGCTTGTTCACAAATCCAAATTCACTTTCATAAATAAATATATGTCTAAACCAATGAGGAATCTCACATATTATGACTTTGAAAACAGACTGAACATAACATTATTCCATGGTCAGTATCGCAATGCAGGAGAAGTGGTAGTACACGGATGTTTGTTTCATATTCTTGATAATCATTTCTTTTGTACAGATAAATACAATACAACTAGATATGTGTATAGCGCCGATATCCAGTTAGTTCAACTGCTCAAGGGTGCTTTGTTTTTACCTCAATCATTGGATGTCAATCACAACAGCACATAGTATTTTCAATGTCAACTCCTGGAAACATACCACTCTTGCAGCCTACCAGGCGCACCGAGTTAATGTGGCTTTCCCATCCTTATGAGGTACCCATTCACAGCTGGGTGGATGGGAACAGATAGTCACAGTACTTTATCCATGTTTACTGCACGATGCTGTACCAGCAACTAGCTGTTAGCACGTATTCGTGTGGCCACCATCTGGTCATCTACCAAATTCATGGGTTCTTTTAAGTGCACAGGGTTGTGTACCGCACACTAGTGTGACAACACTGAAAAAGTCTGCACACAAAGTTGACTCCAAGGTTTTTTACACCCTGTCACAGGTGGGCTCGATCCCGGTACCTCAAAGCTTGCTGGATTAGTAGCCTGGCGCCTTAGACAGCTCGCCCACAGTGCCCCCGCGTGAATAACATCATGCTTCTCTCAGAGAGAGGGAGGATGATTCTTTTCAAATTAACTATTTCGTTTTCGTCCAAACAGAATTCACTCATTACTAATTAGGGACATTTTGTGTGTGCGTGCATGCATACCGAGAAATTGCGCTGGGTCAGTGCCCCTTTCAATGTGTTCTTGAATTTGTTTATGTTTTGACACGGTCGGTGTCCGTGTGAGACATGCTCGCTTCCATCAACCACTGGCCTTGTAGAAACATGTCACAGGAGACGAGTAATGTGCTAAAGCAGCACCGTAACCTAGCATACTGCTTGTTGATGTTCTGAACCTAAAAAAGTTCGAAAGGATGGCTTCCTGAGCTGACAAATTCTCAAACTGGAAATTTTACAAGAAATTGAATATTTATATACTTATCCTATCTCGCGTTATGCAGCTCTCTTCTTTTATTCGACCATATGAGGAACATGCTTTTGCTAAGTAGAATAGTTATGCCAAGTTAAAAGTTGTTGGCCTCTGACCGCCCAACCTCTGCCCTCTCTCTCGCTATAGACAGCTGTTACGAGTGTGCATTTTCTGTATATTTTTGTTATTAATTAAGTAATAATTACTATTGGGTCACATTTCGTTTTGAAAGATGGTAAACACTTTTAGGATTCTGGTTTTCCGGAATTTATCTGCTCCTAGTTTTCTATGTGTCTACTTCTGGGAGACTTATTCGAGGGCATTCTACAGTGTTGACGATGTTCGTTTGTGCCCAAACTTTCGGGAAATGGCTAAATATATATAAAAAGGCTGGTTGCCATGTGGAGGGAGACACTCACACTCATTCATACTTGCTGGAGTTACATCACTGCCACGCTTGATCATCAAAACCCGTCAACGCCTGACCTACATTATCTGCTGTCACACCGATCGCTGTGTTCTGCATAGTTGATTACCTCTCGTACTGAGACTTTGGTGAGTTTGATATATTATATTTTGTGACCCACTGACTTTGATTTTGTCTCACTTGTATTGCATTTGTAATCAGCATTGTGAAATTGACTTGCTCTCAATGCATAATAATAATACAGAATTTGAACGTTTATGACTTGTCTTGGTTCTGTTTTGCTGGTTCACAAGGGGATTTCTTAAATTGTTGTCACGGTAAATTCTTAACCGTAACACAGCTGTCAGTCATCTTTCATTTCGTGCAGCATGCTCAAGCCTCATGTGACAACCCACAGCTGTCAGTACAAGTACTTGAAAGGACGCAGTTTAGCATGTAAACCCCGCCACCCTGTGGATTTGTCAGGAAACCCCTGCTCGAACTGGCCAGTTCCTGCTTCGGTACTACCCTCACAGACACCCAACTGGTGAAAAAAAGGCATAGCCCAGTCAGAACTCAACTAATTTAACCTTCAGATGCAATCTCCGCGACTTACTCTGAGTGAGAAAGGATTAGAAGTGGAATGCTTCGACATCCACGAAGGGTAATCGGAATCAACAGTTCACTGACACAATTGCTGAGAGAGTAGAGGTGAGCAAGTGGAATGTCGATCTTATCAGCATGTAATACCAGACTAGCCCACAGTCTGTCATAGTTCTGCATGACGGTATGACCATGCCCTAGTTCCCCAGGTGAGTCGATCTCGCCTGCTTTAGACATGGATAACATCAACATCTTTCATTAAGTACATAGCTATTCAATATCGCAAACTAATGCTTGTCTGCGATTCTTGGAGGACGGAACTTGCTGTGCCAAGACCTAGGGCCCAAACTGACGTAGTCCTTCAACATCCACCATCGATAGATCCTGAAGATAGTGTGAGGCGAAGACTGTCTCTGCCCACCAGAAACAACCCTCCATGATGCTCTGCAGCGAACAGTTTCTATGTAGTGCCATCGTGCTCGAGTCACATGAGGTTTCGCCGACAATGGTGTAGGTAGTCCTGCGAAGTTGTTGGCTCTCAAGATCGTAGAACGGGGCCAGAAAGCCAGAGTGGTCCGAGAGATTTCCCCAGTAGAGGCTGTTGATAAGGGGATGAACAGGCGACAATCTCTGCACATGTCCAGGTAGATCTGCAAAGCATGTACTGTGCACAAGGACAAGTCTATCTTGTCTTCTGGACCCCAATAGAGGACAGGGGTGGAATAGAGAAAAAGCAATCCAGTTGTCCAGGCAACTGGAAGACCTTCCCATTATGCGTCCATAGCCAGAGCTGCCAAAAAGAAGGTTTTGAACGTGACTTGCTCAAAGTCCTTCTGTTCCAAAGGTTCATAATCAAACGACTTAAGGCGACTTAAGATGAGCCAACACTGATAAATCCCAAGCCGGAGGCTGGATTTATGTGTCTGATCAGCTAGCTTGTAAGACTTAAGGAGGGACTGAGTTCTGGAACAACAGAAATCTTCACTCCCATGGCTGCTGCAATAACTGTGTTAAACGCTTCCAGATACCTCGCTTAAGCAGAACCTTTCAGCTTCTTTGAGGTCCTTAGATGCTGAAGTTACTCAGCAATCATCTGGGGTGTAGCCATCATAGAAGATCAGAAACCCTTAGAACGGCAGTATGCTTCAAAATTCTTCCACTAATTATAATAGAGTGGTAGTACAATGGCTGAAGCAACTCAACCAGAGTATCCCTCAGCAACTAAGGACCGATGAAGATGTGCCAAACGTGAAGATGGAGCATTTGAGGAGACCATTGGAGCTGATTGGAGTTTAGATGGAACAGTAGATGTCTTTGATCGGGCAAAGGCACTGGATTAGCTTTGGCGAGCTGTACAAGATCTATGAACTAACTTCTTGCCGGCCAATAAGGCATGACCAAAAGCGACCCAAGAGCAGCTTATTACTGCACAGGTTGAGGATGTTGAAGTGCAGAAGTTGGCTAGTATGGCTGTTTCTTTTGAGGAGGTTAGCAAGGTTCCAGTTTGTTATTACTACAAGGATGGTGTTCTGATGAGGAAATATAGGTCGCCGGATGTTCCTGCAGAGGATGAATGGAAATTTTACCATCAAATTGTGGTACCAAAACTATTTCGAATACATGTACTTTCATTGGCACATGAAAGTCACATGGCAGGTCATTTGGGTGTAAACAAAACTTGTGAGAAAATTTTGGCACATTTCTTTTGGCCCAACCTGAGACATGATGTGGCTGAATTTTGTAAGACCTGTCATGCATGCCAAATTATTGGAAAACCAAATCAGAAAATTCCTTCCGCTCCCTTGAACTTTTGAGGTTTTTGAGGAACATTTCAGTAGAGTTATTATTGATTGTGTTGGTCCACTACCTAAGACTAAGTCTGGTAATCAGTATTTGCTCACTATTATGTGTGCTTCTACCAGATTTCCTGAGGCAATTTGTAGGATTGTTGCTCCTGTGATTGTCAAAGATTTGATAAAGTTTTTCACCTTAGTTGGTTTGCCAGATGTTGTTCAGTCTGATCAGGGTTCAAACTTTATGTCTAAGGTGTTTCAACAAGCTATGTACCAGTTAGGTATTAAGCAAGTTAAGCCTAGTGCTTGTCATCCAGAGTCACAGGGAGATTAAGAGAGATTCCAGCAAACTTTGAAAAATATGATCAAGACTTACTGTTTTGAGACAGAGAAAGACTGGGATGAGGGTGTGCATTTGTTGTTGTTTGCTGTCAGAGAGTCAGTTCAGGAAAGTTAAGGGTTTAGCCCCTTTGAGCTTGTGTTTGGTCACACTGTGCGTGGGCCACTAAAACACTTAAAAGAACAATGGCTCAATGACAGACCTGAGATCAATCTCTTAGACTATGTGTCTACATTTAGGGACAGACTATTAAAGGCAAGTGAGTTGGCCAGAAGGAACTTGAAAGTTTCACAAGAAAAAATGAAGCTCAACTATGACAAAAAGTCAAAAGAGAGAAATTTCACTTGTGGTGAGAAAGTGTTAGTTTTGCTTCCCATACCTGTTCAGCCACTGAGAGCAAGATATCAGTTTGAACAGAATAGTTTGAGCAGGTAATTGTTCCGGATCAGCGTAACTTCAATCTTCCTGAAAGTTCATTCTAAAGAAGCAAATTGTATTTTGAGCAATTTATGTACTGCGATAGACACACTTACCAACTGCACTGGAGGAGTCTAACCCTAATCCTAACCTTGGAGGAGTCTAACCCTAACCCTAACCCTAACTCATTGGATGCACGTGCTGCTCCACTAAATATAACATGATACAATCAGTAATTAATACAGTATACAAGCAATGAATTATTTCAGAAGCAATTATTTCCACATAGGCATAATACAGCTGTGCCCCATTTATCCGAACACTTGTGTTTTTCTTGAAATTGTCCAGATAAACGAATTTCCGGATATCTGAACCACTGACCAAATGTTCGTGTACAACAAAACGAATGTAATAGGCCTCAGACATTATCTTTATTGATTGACAACACATCAGTGAATATCAATGCATACATAAAATATGAAGAAATGCAATTTGACATGTGTCAACTTCACATTGAGGGTGTGGATGGCTGCATTGTCCATCAATGATGTCACACCCACCTCTCAATCTCATCTGTCTGTCAAATGATAGATAGTGACTTATCGTGAAACAGTCATCCACGCTTTGGCCTTGTTCCTGTACCTAACACAAACTTCCAGATTAAAGTCACTACCAAAACAACGGGGACAACAGTTTATCAGTGTAGTTATAGTGACAACCAAATATTGACATGACTCAAAATGAACTACAATTAATTACAGGTAGGAGACATAGGAATCATATTAGGGCACGCAAGGCCAATTGGTATTTGCGTGTGTAAACATATGGACAGGTGCTCAGCCATCCGGATATACAATTACATTAAATGGTTCATAGTAATTACATACATAAGCGTTTAGAATAGTTTGTTTGAAAGTAGTATATATTTATGAGTCAAGAATTAGCTGATTAATTGTGTTGCTCGAAGTCTGATTAACTTGAAGAACTGAATTTAAGTGAAAACAATTAGTGCAGAAATATTTATCTGATCTCATTAAGTCATAAGGGCAAGAAAAGAAGTAATGAAGAAAATCTTCCCATGGGTACTCACATGCACAATTTCGACTATTTGACATATATCTATTCAAAAATGAACATTCAAGTCACTACAACCCAGCCTGATGCTTATATTATTTGACAAAATCTAGATCCAAAGGTTTAATCAAAGTGAACATTTCCTTGTATGGTCAGTAATCATGCTTTGAACAAATTTACTGATTGTGCGATAATTATTTCAGTTGGTGACTCATTCCATAAACATATGGTGTCTGGTAAAAAGGACCATGTACATCACTCTGTATGACAACGATTTGTGCAAAAACTATCAGTATTTCTCAGACTGTAAGAACTTAAAACTGATACATGTCTAGAATTAAATCAGACAAGTAGTTTGGAGTTACGTTATTTTTCATTGTGTTGAACTAAGTAAGTTTTTTCATTTGTCTATGCTTAACTGATGGTATGAAATGGGTCTCATTGCAGATTTTTTCATGATTACTTCCTCACACGGCTCCACAAATCATTCTTAAAGCACCTGATTGTAAATTTTCTAGAATCATAGATTGTTCTTGCGTGCAGTTGTCCCATAAGTGGCAACAATAGTAGAGGTGTGGAAGCATATAATAGGTATACATACATTCTAAGTTAACTAGGTCTAGTTAATCTATATGTAAAGCTTCTTAAACAGTTACACAGGACTTACAACCTGAACTGGGTGAACATACAGAGGGATTTATTTTGCGAGAGAATAAAATCATTCCATTTTTTTTTATTTCAGTTTTTATTCAAAATTCTTGTTGCTTTGTCTGAATCTTCTGCAACTACATACACTGATGTGTCACTAGCAAATAGTTGAATATTGTTGTTGATGCCATCTACAATATCATTATGTGTACTAAGAACAATGGCGGCCCTAAGACCGATCCCTGGATGTATTTAATGACAACTTAAAAAACATAGGAATCAAATGGAATCACTCAGATAGCATCTTTAGTTTAGTGAAGTCATATAAAATGAAACATTTAGAATTATTTTGCTTTTGGACAGTTTGTCAGGTAGAAAACTTGCAGAGACTTTAACTCCCCTACAGCACTCGAACAAGGGGAGGGTTCTATGGATACACACCTACTTCATCATTATTGTGAGCCAAGTTTCTGTTTAGGTACCATCCCAACTCTCAAGCAGGTCATACTGTATGGATGGCTTTCGTACTCTAACATACTGTATGGTTGGCACAGTCAGCTGCAGTTGATTGATGCTTACACAACTGATCTGGTTGATTTACAAAGCTGGAGGATGTTTACACAATAAAGATATTGCTGCACAAGCAAATTAATTTAGGCATGCATTAAACAAAATATGACAAGGAGTTACTCACTGGAAATGGATTCCGAGGACATCACACGGAACAAACTCATACTCCCTGTATACCTGCAACACAGAGCAACCATAAAGACCGGGAATAATTACTGACAGCCCAACAATTATTGGTTGCAAGATGTTTACAGCAGATGAGGGTCTTTGCTAGTGCTGGGAATTAGATACAATCATGCAATTGATGATTGGTTCATTACAACCGATCAATCATCGAAAATAATTGGTTAACATTTATGTTTGCTAATGCACAAAAAATATAGAAAAAACAAGAGGTTCTTTCGTTTCCTTTTGCAAATTGTACAAAATGCATATAGAAATTTCACATCTTAAAGGAGGACTAGTATGTCGGGAACTTCCTGGAGTCTGTAAGATAAGTTCAATCATGACTAAGAACAAACTTGTAGCAATCAAGAAATGTAACAGACAACACCAAACTTGTGATATGTGATATTAGAGCAAACAAGTGTTCCAAAATTGTTTGTGTTTGATTATGAGAAAACATGATCGATGCACAAAACCATCATCTAGAATACATTCCGTGTCAAAGGAAAACCATGTATAAGGATGCCAGCCTATCAAACCTCCATGAACATGTACCTGGATTACAGTGAATCAGGCACCAAAACACAACCTCTTAGTGTACGTGCCACCCATGATACAAAAAACATAGAATACCAACAAAAGATATGAGCACTAATGGTGTTCATTGATGAAAAAATATAGATTCAGTCATAATTTCAAAAAAATAGATTGAAGAAAACTAGGAAAACATAATGTGAAAAAGTACTGATATTGCAGGGGATGTAATATTTTGTAGGAAATAACTACAGTCAAGTCTTGTTAATCCAGCCTCTGTTTATCGACAGTTGGATTTATCCCACGCTTCTGTTGGTAAATTGAAAAAACATAATTTAGTTTAATTTCTTTCGTCCAACATCCTCGTTAATCTAACAATTTGCTGTGCAATGGACTATTTAGGATTAATGAGACTTGACTGTATAAAGGTTCAACTTTCAAGAAAATCAAGGTTCAAGTTCTGTAGCATGTCTGTCTTAAGTCAGAAAGAGAAAGAGAACATGAGGGAGCATGGACCAGGGTCAATAACTTATGGGTATCGAATCACAATCTGTTTCAACCAGTTGGTGTAAACCGTATTTTCAGAAACCTGGGTTGATAAACAAGCATTTTTATGCGTGTATAAATACTGCTCCAGCAACATAACAATTCCAAACTCTTGATGCTTACACGTAAACGAAAACAGTTGACAATTCTTTATTTTCATTTAAAAGCAAAGCATGTGTTCACTACAATATAATAAGTGCTGCAATGACGCGAAGTAAACATACAGTCATACAAGAGGTCTAGATTTTAAGGTTTTGCAGTCATAATCATACAAAACTTGCCTAGGCATTTACAATTAATTGCTTTAATCATGAAGTGAGGAGCAGATTTTAATATATCCACTTCAACATTTTTGCTTAAAAAGTTGTAACCACTTATGATAGTTTCTTGATCATATTCATGGGTGTATTCTGATTTCAGTACGTTTATTTAATACAAGTAAAGAAATAATGATGTACATTCTCAATTTGGTGCCAACAAGAGCATAATCTTATCTTTGTAAATTGTCTCAGTTCAGATCACTGCATGCTGGTCTCAGTCAACTGTGAGTTATTTGACAGTTATCTTGCTCTTTCATAAGGGTCTGGAAATCAAACAGGGGCACACAGTTTCTAACTTCAAGGTGCAGTGAATTCCAAAGCTTCATTGTGTCTGGAATAATTGATTTGGAATGTTCACTCCCAAAAGGCAGACCTCACTTATGACAGACTCAGTGAGTACACTAACTAGCTGAGCCATGCTGTCCACCCCTATTTAGTTAATGAGCTGTCCAAGAGTCACTACACAGTATAGTAATACATACTATTTCTGTGGTCTTCATTTCTTTAGTTACCTTCCGCTCTACAGCTAATCAGTGGTGAACATGCAATTACACATTCTTAGTACACACAGGGAAGTTGATTCTTGGTTGTTTTGTTACAATATATATGCACAAGGAGAACATACAAGCACATTTTACAATAAGTTCAGTCTTACATAGGAACTGACCCTGATTACATAGTAATCAAGTTTGAAAACCGATGGATATTTGCAATAATAAGGCTTAATGTACAGTTTCCTTAAATCTTGATAATCAGGATATTTTGAAACAAAATGGAATTTATGGTGAATATCACTGGAACTGGCCAATCATATATGAGACATAATAGTAATGATAGTTAATGGCTCTTTCTATCTGGGTATACACTATGGTTCATTCCCATTATGACTACTCCCAGTTTGACTACCCGTCCAATATACAACTTGTTCCAGTCCAGTGGCTTTTAATTGTTAGCTCTCTCCCCTCCATCAATGGTAGATTGTTCCATCGATATCTTCCCATTGTGACTACTCCAAGTTTCTCATCAACATACTCTTAAACATTCGTTCCAACAGCACCATAAACAACCATAGCTGTACCAGGTTCATAAACTTTTATTCAGCTAATTATATAAGTAATTATATTTAGATATATATGTAGCTACACATGATGTACACCTTATAGTAAGGGAATTAAGAATAATAATTGACATCTCAATGAAACTTCTGGCGTCAATATTTCTTCTTCTTCAGTTTACAATTTGTATTTACAAAAACTGTTTTGCAACATAGCCTGCTGCCCGAACAAATTCAATGGGTGACTTCTGTTGTCTCTGGAGCTGATCCTGCAAGCGACGGATGCGAGCATCTAAATCTCTGTACATTCTTTTCCTTGGTGGTGCAGGTGCTCCATACTCCAGCTGGGCAATTCTTCTTCTATTCGTGGCCTTGATTCTCTTGATCGCCTCGATGAATTAAAAAATGTTAGGGTGACTGTGTCTGATGTTCTGGTTGAGCGAGTGGTGAAAACCCTCAGGGTGATTATTTGTCCGTGGACCATCTGTTTCGGAATGGTTCCACACAGGAATGGGAAAATGTGCATCGTCATCAACCCAGACACTCACAACGTAGTCCTTGAATGCTTCACATCCTTGGATGTCTGGTGCTTGGTTCATGGCCTCAAGCCAGGTGTCTAGGACAAGTTCAGGAGGTAAAAAGGGAAGGGTTATCGCAGATCTAAACAGCTCAGATAAGTCATCATTCTCTTATGGACAGGGTACTCAAAGTCTACCTGAAGAGTCAGAGATAGAAGAGGTCTGCCAGTTGTTTGTTGAACAGCATCCTTCAGCGCATGAAAAGGTCTACAGTAGGTAGTACGTTGACGATCAGGCATGAGACAGAAAGCTAAGGGAATCATAGTATTGCCAGTGAGAGAGTGAATCACGTACAACTGAGGCCAAAGTCTTGGACACGAATATAAACTTCCATCCATAAAGAGAACATCTGCCTGCTCTAACGTTGAGAATGCCTCGTCTGTAGAAAACACCAGCAATTTGTCACCATCTCCGTCTTCAACAGCAAGAAAACAACGACCATCAGATGTAGTAGTTCATCTTCCGTCAAGGTTGACATCTCTACGATGTTCAGGCAATGCAGGAGTTTTCTTCCTTCTGTGCCTATACAATGCTGACTTTACACTGGACAGAGGTTGTGCAACAGCAGCAGCATCAACAGGCAGTTAGTGGAGCTCTTGTACATTTGGGGCATTGGTGTTGACTCATCTCTGGCTCTTTTTTGCAGTGTGCTCATGAGTCTAACTGTGGCTGGATTGTCGGGCACGTGATTGTGCTCGCTAAATCAAAATACATGTAACTGGGTCTTATATACTTGTTGATAAATATGGCAGTTAAAATGTTTTATTTTTTTAATCAGAGTAGAGGGATTACCTTAGCTTGTGTTGTACAGGAGTGATCTCCAAATATGTCCAGTTTTCAAAACAAATGAAAGTATGGATGAAGCATGAGTATCTATATCTTTGATCAGAGTAGAAGGATTATCATAGCTTGGGTACTTTGAAAACAATCAATCTGTATTTTAAATTTTCAAAGTACCTTAGTTTGGGTTGTAGAGGAGTGATCTCCAAACCTGGAATAATAAGCGATACAGGTACAGTACATTATTAAGTGCAGAGGTGGTCCATTATATGTGTATTTTAATTAGTAGTCAGAATGGGAGTAGTCATAATGGGAAGATACCCACGCTATTATCATCAAGGCTACAGCTTAATTAAGCCTTATGCAATCAGGCATAAAATCTGTTGTTTTAAGTGGCCTGTCATTTGGGAGGTCTGTCTTATGGGAAAACACCATTTGGAATATCTTGTTGTTCAGTGGTAAACGGTCTGTCGTTTGGGAGGTCTGTCTTATGGGAAAACACCATTTGGAATATCTTGTTGTTCAGCAGTAAATTCTCCTCAAGTTAGTGCCACCACATTAGGGATAACGACCATTTTCCCTGACTAGTTATGGGGTAACAAACTGCACAGATAGTTTGGTGATAAACGATGATACTTTTTATAAAATGTTACCAATTTATTGTACTTTTGACTTTCACTCAACAAAGTGAAGGAAGGTTCATGAACAGCACCACATGTTGTTTTAAGGGCATCTAGATACAGTTTTTCTAAAGTAAAGAGTAAGTACTGATCTGTACAGTTTTCCCAAATACGAGATCAGTAATCAGAAGAAGAAAGAAGATATGATTTGTGCATAGTCTTTTAACACAATTTACCATGGTACTAAACTTTTATGTCTGTGTGTCTGGCTAAATGAAGCTAAAGCAGTGTGTGGCAACCGATACCTCACTTCTGCAATTAAACATGTTCAACAAAAGACTTGCATTACCAGTATTCCACAGTATTACACGTTTGTGAGCAGCCTCATTTACGTCAGTGACAATCTGTTATACAGAAAACTTACTGGCATTTCCCAGCTGATATCTAGAAAACTTGCATTCTGAAAATCGAAAAGTACTTGTTAAACTATAAATCTAATGAATTTGTGAAATGTTACATATCAAAACAAACAAACAAACAAATAAGCAAACATCTTTTAAATCAAAATTATACAAACAGTAAGATACTTCATCACAGAATAAGTTGCACCAAATACTAAACTATCTAGTTGGGTAAGGCTTAGGGAGGCTTCGAATTTTACATGTTAACTTTGTATGGAGTATTTCAGCTATATCATAGCATGTCAACTTGGTATGGAGTATTTCAGTTATACCATAGCATGTCAACTTGGTATGAAAATATTTCAGTGATAGCATGTCAACTTGGTATGGAACATTTCAGTTGTATCATAGCATGTCAGCTTGGTATGGAGTATTTCAATAATATCATAGCATGGTAACTCGGTATCTAATTTTCTGAATAAAATTGATATTTTATACTTATCCTGACTCATATTTAATTGCTTATCTCCTCCTCCCTGTGAAGGTAGTGGAACACCTGGAATCCATTGAAGTTGGGAGGGCTTTCATCATGAGTCAGGATAAGTATAAAATATCAATTTTATTCAGAAAATTACATATTTTTCCTTATCCTGACTCAAGCTTAATTGCTTACAGAATCCGACGGTAATGGCGGTGGGTCAGGCCACGCTTGATTCTGCTGGCCGTCAAATAGGTCCCATATTTCCCCCTTTACATGAACTTGGTACCTGGTGCGGCGTAATTCGGTCCTGTTCTTCCAATATTCATCTGCAACTTTCCGCGGGGATCACATCCAATCGAACTTGTCTTCTGAAGAAGGCTTCGTTGACTGGATGATATCTAGATTACCTAGCGTCCTGCTGGTATCCAGTGCAACTGAATGTCAAGATATAATCAAGACTTGTTTGTGACCCTTCCACATGTACAAGTAACTTCATTATGAGTACAGGGTCACAATCACTCATGCTAGTCTGTTCGAGATGTGGACTCTCAACCATTATACTGCGCACAGCGTCTTGATCTCAACAAGTCACATGATAAATGGGTGAGTAAACTCAGTGCCTTTGAGGAACTGTTCGTTGCTGTGCAAAGACAAGAGGCCCCAAGTGATGAATGGGACATCCTCCATGGCTATGTCTCGTAGATAATGGTTGGCAAACACTGTGTTTGATCTCCAGAAGCAGCCCTCCATCATAGTTGATAGCGAGCAATTTCCATGGATAGCTAGTGTAAAGGCAAGGGCTCGGACTTCATGTGGGTTAGCTAGTCATGGAGGTTCGAGTCCTGCTGCTTTAGAGGCCCTCAGTATAACAGCTCTTATCCACACTGAGATAGTGTTGACATTCGTGCCACTGTGACTAACGCAAGTAGAAACAGCGTTTTCTGTGTCATTAGTTCAAGCGATGTCCGACCTAGTGGTTCGTATTCATCACTTCAAAGGTGTTAAAGCATGACATTCAAGTCCCAGACTGGAGCCTTAAAGCCTTAGTTGGTCTTCCAGTCTGAATGAGCGTAGTAAGGTGATTAGTTCAGGTACATTAGTCAAGTTGACTCCTGTTTTCATGGTGATAAGAGAGCCAAGTGCCGCCAGATATGTCAAAGTATGTCGCAAGAGACATAGGTAATCTGCAACTTGAAGATGTGTAACTTCCATTGCAGTGAAGCCTTTCTTCCTGGTATAGGACTCAAATTGCTTCCTACATCATACAAATTGCGAGAATATCTACATAGAGCTAAGGGGATTGCTTTCACCGCTTGTGTAGAATATCCTCGATGTTTTAGGCAAACTTCCACACGTAAAGTTGGAATGATATTGGATTGTTGTGTGCCTGTCTTTTGTGCAGAAGGACGAGCATGTTCTTATAATCTGGTAGATGCACATTTTGTTGTCCTAATACCTCAATGAGTAGCATGAACCAATCTGTCGCCGGCCAGTAAGGCGTGTCCAAAATCAGTTGTAACAGCTTCGTCAGTTTGATTTTCAGGGTGACCTGCGGTAGTGGCACTGGAGGGGAGAACGCATGAGCACTCAGTCCTTCCGATGGTATGCTGAGAAGGTCTGTTGCCCTTGCTAGCAGATCTGGTACCGGTGATGCAAACGTTGTTGTGTGTTTGTTGAACTTCGTGGCATGTAGATTTATTTGTGGTGTTCTGAAGGTCTGACTAATTAGACAGCATCCATTCTATCGGGGATGGAAGTAGAGGGCGTAATAGAGAGTCGGCCAAAATGTTGCAAGCACCTGAGATGTAACATGCTTTTATCAGCAGATTCAGATCGTCGACTATGTTGAATAATGGAAAGGTCGATTCTAGCAGTAGCAGGCCTTGATTACTGCTTTCATCTCCAGGTGAATGATATGTTGAGATTCCTACTGCAACCTTGTTGTTCAAGTGAGTACCCCAGCCTTGTAGTGATAGGCTTGTCCTGGGTATACACGAGTGAGCATGTGCATAGATGAATAAAAATGCGCGAAATCTCCTGCCGCTTAAAGCTGATATAGGCAGACTGTCCCCCAGGTAGATGTGTCGGTATTTTTCCACCAAAGATGGATCTTGTGTGGTTGAACAACGGGAGCTGGCACTCTTGTGATCACAGGTGTCATTGCAGGGGTATCCTATAGCTGTCTCGAAGAATCTTCATGATGTAATTGTCGTTGCGAAGTCCCCAATTTCTCCAGTAAAGTTGAAGACATCCACTCAATTGAGACGGTTGTACAGGAACGGATGGGGGTGGAAGATGCCAGTCATTCCAAATCTGATCTTCAATGTTTACTTCCTTTAACGTCCTAGGACAAACAGCCTGAGGTCTGAGAGCCCCTAAAAGTATCACTTCATGATGAGGTGGACAACAGACCTTGTTGACGTGGTACATTCAATCCCGCAGAAGTTAAGGTGAGGTGTTCACATATAAATTGCTGAAGTTTCTGTGTGATGAGCGCTGACAGGATCATTCTCTCTTCCTCGTTGTGAGGGTTGCTGAACTTGGAGATGAGAGTTTCATTGAGCCTCTAGACTTGGCTAGTCTGAAGAAAGGTACGTCTCGTAGTGGTGTCTAGCTGGGCAAGACGCTTGTCCCCTATCTTGTAAGATCTATTGCTGGCATCACTGATGAGCTTGTATGATTCATCTATGTCTGGTGCTCTAAAAAAGAGCTCCATGTGGTGAAGAGGAAAACTATGAGCATACAATGGTGGTATATGTTGTTGCTGAAACTTGGTTGCCGAATGGAATGCCAAAGATGAAGGCTCAGGAATCGTAGATATTGGAGCTATCGGCGGAGACGTTAAAGTGTCGATATCCTCATTCTTCATCCTATAAGTGTTAGCTTCACTGGAGTCCTTGGATGGTGAGACTAAGTCCAAACCATTCGTGAGCCATGAAGTGACTTCAGAGTCCGAGAAGAGGGTTTCCTTCGGAGATGACGATCGTCAGTATCTGTCCCCATCCTTCCATGAGAGACTGCGAGATGCAGGATTGATGTCCTCAGAGTGAGACGCATTTGACAAATGCCGATGATTCTTTCTATGTGATACCAGGTCTGAAAGGGACGACGAGGGATGACGGTGCCTTTGATGTACTGGGGAGACTGATGAAGATTGTCTGCATTCATGAGTAGACCTGTGAGTGTGTGGGTGGATCCCTCTCAAGACTGTGACAGCTGTGAGTGCACTCATTCGAGGAGTGTGTGGGTGGATCCCTCTTACGAGTGTAACGGGTGCGAGTGCACTCCCTCCATGAGTGCATGGGTGGATCCCTCTCAAGACTGCGAAGGAAGGACATAGACAACGGAAATGACCTCCTTGAACGAGTGCGTGCATATGATGTCTCTGCATCCTCCGGGGGCAGAGCAGATCTAGTGGAGTGCTCACACGGAGTGGCCGTTGACGTCGTTGAAGATTGAAATCTCCGCTCCTCTTCAAAGTTCATCATGGAAGTGGTGAACTGCTGCATGAAGACGCCGGCGTCAAAAGGCTGAGTTGTGTGTAGCGACGTCTGACTCGTAGAGATATCTGATGCAATGAAGGTGAAAGTTGTCTTTGCAGGCTGACATTCTGCCCCTTGTGCAGAATAAGCGGTGACTCATCGTAGATGTGAAAGACTTCTTAATTGTCGTAGCATGTTGACTCAGCAATGACTTTGTCGACGATGACTTAGACTTCTTACGCTGCGATGACCCCATCTGTGTTGAAGTTCTCTTCTGTGTTCAAGGGGATGACTCACTGAAATCATGACACAGCCCCGGAGGAACGCCAGATTGGTCACTGGAATGATGAATTTCACCAGTTATCAACATACGGTTACCCGAGGCTAAATCATGTGACTACTGAAAGCCGACATTGCCTGTCCCTCGCACGTCTAAGAACAGAACGAACATACAAAACAAATTCTTAATAGATAAACTGCTACAAAATTTACTGAGAGCAGTGGAAGAACAGACGGGCTTACTTGCCGGACAAACTAAATGTGGGTCAACCGCTGACAGACGTACACTGAAAACACAATTTCATCAACTGAGACTAAGTCTCAGTTTGATGAAATTACGTGCTACATAAATACCAAATAATTACAAATTTAACAAAATATGATGTATATACACAAATACTGCATATGACATAAATTTAAAAGACCAAAATAAATCAAAAACTTATCGCCGGAACGGGACCCCAGGATGCCTCCAGCCAACGTCAATGGGTGATTAGAAGAATGTGACAAGCACCTTTTTGGTGGGTAAGGGAGGCTTCCGGTGGGTAAGTGTATTTTACATCCACTTCTTTCAGAAGGGAACTTCAAGGGATTCTAGGTGTTCCACTCCCTTAGCAGGGAGAAGGATACGGAAAAGTTTGAGTATTTCAGTTATATCATACCATGTCAGCTTGGTATTGGGTAGTCCAGTTATATCACAGCATGTCAATTTGATGTACAGTATTTCAGTTATAGTGTAGCATGTCAGACTGGTATTGAGTAGTCCAGTTATACCATTGCATGTCAGCTTGGTACTGAATGGTCCAGTTATGTCACCTGTCTCAACTCAATGAGGGAGAAGAGCCTGTAGTGACATCATGACTGTGAAATGGTCCAAGAACTGTGCTGGATGACAATGGACCATAAACAGGCCAAACATGAAAACTAAATCAAGGACCAGCCAACAGATTCTGGACAAAAGAACACAACCATCGCCCTGAAAATTTATTTCACAACATGAAAGGACCAAGGGATAAAGTTATGTGTGCTTGTCAAAAAGGACTCCTTCAGTATGTTCCTCATTGATTACACCATGCCAACTAGAAAGGGGCATATGTAAAATGTAACATGTTATATTTGGGATTACACTTTTTTAGTGTGTGGACGTGACAGTGGCTGAGTGGGCTAGGCGGCTGACTTTGTGTGCTGGCGATTACGTGCCTGACTCTGAAGGTACTTGGTCAAATCTTGGATGGGTCTCAACTACAAAAGTACTGGAATAGGAAAGTGTAATCCCAAATATAACATATGTCACATGTTCCTCATTGTCAAAGGTTCCAACCTTAAGCAGAAGCCGGAAGGTCATGCCCTTCACTTCTTTCAAAAGGGACATCAGAATTTCTGTAAACAGAATAAAGAACAACAAATAAAAATATATGAGTGAAACATTTGAGCATTGAGTCATGGTGAAAATGTTATTGAAATCTATATTTCATGGCATGGCTACATCTTTCTATACATCTACGATTGGGTGCAGGTGACATCCTTATTGAATCCAACCATTTACTGAAACTGACTGAAAACTGCTGAAACCTACATGTCACTACTAGGGTGAGGTAACAACTGTATTGAGCCCTACATGTCACTACTAGGGTGAGGTGATGACTGTATTGAGCCCTACATGTCACAACTAGGGTGAGGTGATGACTGTATTGAGCCCTACATGTCACTACTAGGGCAAGGTGACGACTGTATTGAGCCCTACATGTCACTACTTGAACGAGGTGATGACTGTATTCAAAACATACGTCACTAATAGGGAGAGGTAACAACCATATTAAAACCTACATATCACTACTAGGGTGAGGTGATGACTGTATTGAGCCCTACATGTCACTACTAGGGTGAGGTGATGACTGTATTGAGCCCTACATGTCACAACTAGGGTGAGGTGATGACTGTATTGAGCCCTACATGTCACTACTAGGGCAAGGTGACGACTGTATTGAGCCCTACATGTCACTACTTGAACGAGGTGATGACTGTATTCAAAACATACGTCACTAATAGGGAGAGGTAACAACCGTATTAAAACCTACATCTCACTACTAGGGCAAGGTGACAAAATTATTCAAACCTATATGTCACTACTAAGGTGAGGTGACAACCGCACTTAGCCCTACATATCACTACTAGGGAGAGGTGATGACTGTATTGAGACCTACATATCAGTACTAGGGTGAGGTGACAACTGTATTGAGCCCTACATGTCACTACTTGGGTAAGGTGACGACTGTATTGAGCACTACATATCACTACTAGGGTGAGGTGACGACTGTATTGAGCCCTACATGTCACTACTAGGGAGAGGTGATGACTGTATTGAGCCCTACATATCACTACTAGGGTGAGGTGATGACTGTATTGAGCCCTACATATCACTACTTGGGTGAGGTGACGACTGTATTGAGCACTACATATCACTACTAGGGTGAGGTGACGACTGTAATGAGCACTACATATCACTACTAGGGAGAAATGATGACTGTATTGAGCCCTACATGTCACTACTAGGGTGAGGTGATGACTGTATTGAGCACTACATATCACTACTAGGGTGAGGTGATGACTGTATTGAGCACTACATGTCACTACTAGGGAGAGGTGATGACTGTATTGAGCACATGTCATCACTTACTAAGGGTGAGGTGATGACTGTATTGAGCTCTACATTGCACAACTAGGGTGAGGTGATGACTGTATTGAGCACTACATATCACTACTAGGGTGAGGTGATGACTGTATTGAGCCCTACATGTCACAACTAAGGTAAGGTGATGACTGTATTGAGCACTACATGTCACTACTAGTGAGAGGTGACGACTGTATTGAGCTCTACATTGCACAACTAGGGTGAGGTGATGACTGTATTGAGTGTTACATGTCACTACTAGGGTAGGGTAGGGAAATCTATAGGTCACTACTAGGGCGAGGTGACAATCGTATTGAAACCTACATGTCACTACCAGAGTGAGACAACAAATGTGACAAAGCTGAAACATGCAAATTACTTCTAGTTCAGGGTGACAGATTATTGAACCATACCTACTGCTGAGGTAAACATTACTGTTTATACATCATACCTGCAAGTATCTCATTGCCCAGGATGGATCTGTGAGGATCGTACCACATCTGTTGATAATATAACAGCATTTAAACAACACTTGAATCCTTATAATACTGATGTTATCTTACATTTTGTGTTTTCTCATGTTCATACAACCTGAAACAGCCTCATGTAACATCTCGCCCAAACATACCTCACTCCATCTGTAGCCCGCATCCTCGATATCTCCAGGGTATACATTCCGATAAGTCTCCACTATACACTGGATGCATCTACGGCTCTGCCCGATAAATTTATTACCTCCCTTTGCTGGCTCCGCCTTCTCACAGTAGCCAATCAGCTAGGCCGCCGTTAAAACTGATCTTGCCAGTGTCAACAAAGGTAGCGGTGGCAACTGCAAAGGTTTGCTCGCTGTGCATCCCAGATTTTAGGGAAATCATACAAACAAATTGACAGGTCCGAAACTTTAAAACAACATATGCAAGAACGCCTTCTACCTCAGCCAGAGAACCTCTGCATGGTTTCTGTTGCCAAGTATAATCGGTTAGATAATTCAAAAAACGAAAGTGAGTTGTGATTGGTTCGCTCAACTTCCCAGCGTAGACACCTGACTGGATCAAAAGACAGTCAAGGGGGGTAATAAATTTATCGGGCAGAGCCGTAGATGCGTCCAGGGTATAGTGGAGACTTATCGGAAGGTATACCCTGGAGATATCGAGGATGCTGTAGCCCCAGGCAATGACTGTAGGCTCATGGAAATTGTGTGCGTCTAGCTCCGCTTCACCACGTGACCCAACTGATCTTCTTAGCTGGGAGCCAGAACTAATTTTGCAATCTGTGTTTCTGGGTTAACTGGTCAGGAATGCATCTTCTGACATAAGATAAGTATTATAAATACACAATTCAAAAGTTTTTAAGTGTTTAAGCTTATCCAATCTCATGTAGTGCACATTCCCCAAACTGGATGGTGACAACAGATTACTGTGGTGGCCGATGGAATAGTTAGGTCTTCCTAAGACTAAATAATCTCCCTGTCTCCAAACAGGATCAGTGTGAAGTGATGTCAGATAAAGTGTGTGGATATAAGTGCCCATCTGAGGAGACTAACACTAGATATAGTCTGTAGACTAACTGTAGATGTAGACTGTGGACTAACCGTAGATGTAGACTGTAGACTAACCGTAGATGTAGGCTGTAGACTAACTGTAGATGTAGACTGTAGACTAACTGTAGATGTAGACTGTAGACTAATCGTAGATGTAGACTGTGGACTAACTGTAGATGTAGACTGTAGACTAACCGTAGATGTAGACTGTAGGCTAATCGTAGATGTAGACTGTAGGCTAACTGTAGATATAGACTGTAGACTAACCGTAGATATAGACTGTAGACAAACCGTAGATGTAGACTGTAAAATAACCGTAGATGTAGACTGTACACTAATCGTAGATGTAGACTGTAGACTAACTGTAGATGTAGACTGTAGACTAACTGTAGATATAGACTGTAGACTAACCGTAGACGTAGACTGTAAAATAACCGTAGATGTAGACTGTACACTAATCGTCGATGTAGACTGGAGACTAACTGTAGATGTAGACTGTAGACTAACCGTAGATGTAGACTGTAGACTAACTGTAGATGTAGACTGTAGACTAACTGTAGATGTAGACTGTAGACTAACTGTAGAAATAGACTGTAGACTACACGTAGATGTAGACTGTAGACTAATCGTAGATGCACACTGTAGACTAACCGTAGATGTAGACTGTAGACTAACTGTAAATGTAGACAGTAGACTAATCGTAGATGTAGACTGTAGACTAATCGTAGATGTAGACTGTAGACTAATCGTAGATGTAGACTGTAGACTAACTGTAGATGTAGACTGTAGACTAACCGTAGATGTAGACTGTAGACTAATCGTAGATGTAGACTGTAGACTAATCGTAGATGTAGACTGTAGACTAACAGTAGATGTAGACTGTAGACTAATTGTAGATGTAGACTGTAGACTAATCGTAGATGTAGACTGTAGACCAACTGTAGATGTAGACTGGAGACTAACGGTAGATATAGACTGTAGACTAACCATAGATGTAGACTGTAGACTAATCGTAGATGTAGACTGTAGACTAATCGTAGATGTAGACTGTAGACTAACAGTAGATGTAGACTGTAGACTAATTGTAGATGTAGACTGTAGACTAATCGTAGATGTAGACTGTAGACTAACTGTAGATGTAGACTGTAGACTAACTGTAGATGTAGACTGTAGACTAACTGTAGATGTAGACTGTGGACTAACTGTAGATATAGACTGTAGACTAACTGTAGATATAGACTGTAAAATAACCGTAGATGTAGACTGTACACTAATCGTAGATGTAGACTGTAGACTAACTGTAGATATAGACTGTAGACTAACCGTAGACGTAGACTGTAAAATAACCGTAGATGTAGACTGTACACTAATCGTCGATGTAGACTGTAGACTAACTGTAGATGTAGACTGTAGACTAACCGTAGATGTAGACTGTAGACTAACTGTAGATGTAGACTGTAGACTAACTGTAGATGTAGACTGTAGACTAGCTGTAGAAATAGACTGTAGACTACACGTAGATGTAGACTGTAGACTAATCGTAGATGCACACTGTAGACTAACCGTAGATGTAGACTGTAGACTAACTGTAGATGTAGACAGTAGACTAATCGTAGATGTAGACTGTAGACTAATCGTAGATGTAGAGTGTAGACTAATCGTAGATGTAGACTGTAGACTAACTGTAGATGTAGACTGGAGACTAACGGTAGATGTAGACTGTAGACTAATCGTAGATGTAGACTGTAGACTAATCATAGATGTAGACTGTAGACTAACAGTAGATGTAGACTGTAGACTAATTGTAGATGTAGACTGTAGACTAATCGTAGATGTAGACTGTAGACTAACTGTAGATGTAGACTGTAGACTAACTGTAGATGTAGACTGTAGACTAACTGTAGATGTAGACTGTGGACTAACTGTAGATATAGACTGTAGACTAACTGTAGATATAGACTGTAAAATAACCGTAGATGTAGACTGTACACTAATCGTAGATGTAGACTGTAGACTAACTGTAGATGTTGATTGTAGACTAACTGTAGATGTAGACTGTAGACTAACTGTAGAAGTAGACTGTAGACTAACAGTAGATGTAGACTGTAGACTAACCGTAGGTGTAGACTGTAGACTAACTGTAGATGTAGACTGTAGACTAACTGTAGAAATAGACTGTAGACTAACCGTAGATGTAGACTGTAGACTAATCATAGATGTAGACTGCAGACTAAATGTAGATGTAGACTGCAGACTAACCATAGATGTAGAATGGAGACTAACCGAAGATGTAGACTGGAGACTAACCGTACATATAGACTATAGACTAAACATAGATGTAGACTGTGGACTAACTGTAGATGTAGACTGTAGACTACACGTAAATGTAGACTGTAGACTAAACGTAGATGTAGACTGTAGACTAAACGTAGATGTAGACTGTAGACTAATCGTAGATGTAGACTGTAGACTAATCGTAGATGTAGACTGTAGACTAACAGTAGATGTAGACTGTAGACTAATTGTAGATGTAGACTGTAGACTAATCGTAGATGTAGACTGTAGACTAACTGTAGATGTAGACTGTAGACTAACTGTAGATGTAGACTGTAGACTAACTGTAGATATAGACTGTAGACTAACTGTAGATGTAGACTGTAGACTAACTGTAGATATAGACTGTAGACTAAATGTAGATGTAGACTGTAGACTAATCATAGATGTAGACTGCAGACTAACTATAGATGTAGACTGCAGACTAACCATAGATGTAGAATGGAGACTAACCGAAGATGTAGACTGGAGACTAACCGTAGATATAGACTGTAGACTACACGTAGATGTAGACTGTACACTAATCGTAGATGTAGACTGTAGACTAACTGTAGATGTTGACTGTAGACTAACTGTAGATGTAGACTGTAGACTAATTGTAGATGTAGACTGTAGACTAACAGTAGATGTAGACTGTAGACTAACCGTAGGTGTATACTGTAGACTAACTGTAGATGTAGACTGTAGACTAACTGTAGATATAGACTGTAGACTAAATGTAGATGTAGACTGTAGACTAAACATAGATGTAGACTGTGGACTAACTGTAGATGTAGACTGTAGACTAAACGTAGATGTAGACTGTAGACTAAACGTAAATGTAGACTGTAGACTAAACGTAAATGTAGACTGTAGACTAAACGTAGATGTAGACTAACCATAGATATAGACTGTAGACTAACTGTAAATGTAGACTGTGTACAAACTCTAGTCTGCCACCAAACATTCAGGAGCTTGAAGTCCTCAGTTTACCAAAGGCTGAGTCTAATGATGACCAGCACTAAGTAATGATCAGTTTAGGAGGTAGGGCCACAGTATTCTAGTCATGATCCTTCATGATGAACAATAAAGCTAAATCAATGGACAAAGGTTTTTCAGGTAGGTGCAGCTTGTCCACAATCCATACCAACATGGACATAGAGTCTACACTCTCTATGGTGCCTTCAGGTGCATAAATGTCTACAAAGGATTATGATCCTTGGTCCATAAGAAATGGAGGAAGAAGACAGGACAAAGATGTCTACCAGGGAATGAGGTTGTTGTGAATTTCACAGAGGAAATGGCTGGCTTGAGCATCTCCACAAGACAGGTATTGTCATCTGTTGAGTTATTGCAAGTTGTAGATCCAAATGTAGAAATGAGAGGGATCAATAATACAGAGGGATTTGATGGCTGTACAAGAGGCATTCCAGGCGTGAGCGTCAGATGCAGGATTGTGAATGAAACAAGTAGATTTGTCAGTTGATCACATGTTCCAGCATAAGACAAACTGATCATAGCATTATCAAAACATAGGTAAAATATGTGATGGGCTGAGGTTTTGACTGCAGTTTCAGCTTGCTGACAGGCAATGCTGAAGGAAAATGGACCTGCATGACAGATCCAGAGGGATCCCTTAATGGGTTGGGATCGAAGGTCCTGGCAACTGTAATAAGAATGTCAGTAGGGAGTCATATGGTAAACAGGGGCAAGATACGTGCCTTGCATTGACCTTAGAGTGACTGCCTATATAAACAGATTGAGTTCATGTCCCTTCAGGCGAGGTTTTACAAGAGGCTAGGCTGTTTAAACTCCAAGATCATAACAAGACAAAGTGCATAATCTGGGATTGATAAATAGATATGCAGACAGTAAGTAATATAATATATATCTCAGGCATGAAGTAAGATAATTCAGAGTAGCATACAACATGAAACACTGAGATCACAAGAAGATAAACCTAATATGTTCAAGATCAGCTTTTATAGGGATGATACTTCGTCACAATATATATCTCTATATCTATATATATATAGTGTCTTATCAGGGGTTTAATTTTTTTTTAAAAATGAAGAAGAAAGTGACTAGTTTTCCACTTGAACTGATTTTATGACACAATGTTTGATGGTAATGTTTACTGGACTATTTATCGAAGAGTGATAAATTTCCAAGAACAATAGCTCTAATTTATTGTTATTGCGAAATTTATTAAAATCTAAATATTTTAGATATTCAAATACTTAGCTTAACATAGGTCTTATGCATATTACCCCAAGCTTTGCTAAACGAGATCAAACAGTCATTGATTCGCCATTCCTATGAATGGCTACCTCATGTATCGACGAATGTATACGCACAGAAGTGATGTCATCTCTGTACCTGCAAAAGCGTGGGCCATCCAAAATTCACTTTTACTGAAAACTTGGTCCTTCGAGCCCAGAGTGGGGAGGAGTGTCCAGGGCTGGGAGGGAGTTACTGCCCTCTGGTAAGGTAAGTATTTAAATATCTAAAATATTTAGATTTTAATAAATTTTTAATTGAAATTACTGTGGGTCTTATGCATATGGATTCGACAGAGGGATGGTGGTGTCGGGCTCCCAAAAGGACCATCCCCAGAAACTCCATCCACATGCCATAAGGGATCCAGAAGCAAGCTACAAGCAGTCCCAGTAAGCAGTAAATAGAAGTAATTACCTAATGGGTGGCTGGCCGAGTGAGTTGCTGGGCAACTACTAATGAGCCGAAAGATTGCAGATCCTCCACATCTTCAACAGCCAAGTCCCTCAGGTAATAACTGGCGAAGACTGAAGTCAACTTCCAGAAGCAGCCTTCCATTAGTAAATGGACAGTAAAATTCCTGTGTAAAGCCATTGTGGAGGCTAGCGCCCTAATCTCATGTGGGTTATTAGCTGAAGGGTGACGGAGATTAGCAGCGTTGTAAGTGGCCAAAATGGTCTGACGAAGCCAAAGTGCGACCATGTTCTTGTTGGCTTCCTTAGTACAAGAAGAAAAAGGGATAAATAGCCTTTTCCTAGAAACCGATCTTGCAATATACAACTTCAGTGCTCTGACTGGACAAAGAACTTCTTCCTCCACATCATGAGGCCCCAAGATTGAAGAAAGAGGAGGAAGTGAAAACGTCCTGTCTGGCTGACCAGGAAGTTGATTCTTAGCAGTAAAGTCCCACAATAATCCTAGATGCACACAGTCATGTCAAGATCGCTCAAATTGAACACGGGTGACATCCAGAGCATGAAGTTCACTTACTCTTGCTGCCATGGCCAGGGCTAAGAGAAACACTGTCTTCCTTGAAAGGTCCTCAAACGAGGCCTTGTCCAAAGGCTCATAGGGGGAACCTCTAAGATGTTGTGGAATGATATTTAAGTCCAAAGCTGGAGGGCAGAGCTTGACTTTCTGGTCTTCCAGCTTAAAAGCCTTCAGTATAGCAATAAGTTCTGGCACCTTGGAAACTTGCATTTCACTCCTAGAACTGAATTCAAAGCCGATAGGTATGTCCCAATAGTACTGTATTTAAGGTGTCTGCTCTTCCGAAGATACAGAAGAAACTCAGCTATCATCTGAGGAGCGACCTTTAAAGGATTTACAGACTTCAGGTGACAAAACTTCTCAAAAGAAGACCATCTGTCGTCATATAAGGATCTAGTCAACACCCGGTGATCCAAAGCTCTGACTTTAGCTATAGGCGTAGTGAGTGCGTGAGTGAGTTAATATTTAACGTCACATCGGCATTATTGCAGCCATATCGTGACAAGAGCATTCTTAAAAAAAGAATCTATGTATATCATAAAAAGCTGTCGACAACAGACAGTAAAACAACTAGAATATCACACAAAAAAATAAAAAATAAATAAAACTAGCGTGAAAAGTTAAAATTATTATCCCTATTCAGACAATACAATATAAAAACAGGCTATATAGATCACCAACAACTGAAGGTAGATCACCATACTAGGGGCCATGGGGATTTACAGTACTTCTGCTACCTGCATGGTCCCTAGCTGGATTTACATCATGCCCTCAGCTGCTGGTGATTGTATGCAAGATTAGCCACAAATTAAAATGACAGAAATACTACGGCTAAGAAAAAATGGAAAATCAAATTTGACTTCGATTGTTTTGGGACTTGTGTACCCTCTCAGGAGGACAATAATTTTACAGTGCTTTAACCCCCCTCGAGGATACAGCCACTAACACTCTAAGTTACTAGTTCAAACTTCCTAGTATAAAATATATATATCTATTTACAATTCTTTCAGCAAATCTAATTCTTTTAAAAATGCAATAATTCTATAGGCGTAGAATAGCCCTTTGCCTTCAAAGCTGTCTGGAGATGAACCAGCCATGAAGATGAAATCGATGAGGGTCGGGGTGCAACTGATGGCTGTGAGGATGGCATAGTCCGGTAAAGGTAGCAGATTTTCGCTGGTGAGACTTTGCCACCAGGGCGTGACCAAAAGCAGACGAATCCTCCTTGTCCGTTTGAGTTTGGCTACAACTGCTGGAAGAAGAATAGGAGGCAGGAAGGCATAGGCATCGAGCCCTTCCCATCACAAAGACATGCATCGACTGCCCAAGCTTCCGGTTCTAGGATGGGAGACGCGAACAGAGACAACTGCCGATTGAGATTGGTCACAAATAGGTCTATTGGGGGGCGACAGTGATTGAGGCACAACAATTGAAAGGCTTCTGGGTGGAGCATCCATTCCATCGGGGATGGCTTGCTGGGTCTTGACACAACATCTGTGAGGACATTCCTGCACCCCATATATCATATGTCCAGCCCTTGCTATGATGTTGTTGTCATCCAGATGCCTGGCTAACTGAAACATCTGGTCCAATAGCTGCTGTGACCTGGTTGTGCCCTGATTGCGAATCATCCATACCACTGTGGAGCTGTCAGATGAAATCAACAGAATGGAATTCCTCAGAAGGGACATCCAATGATGTACTGCTAGGATCATTGCTTAAAATTATACAGTGGAAGCTGTCTAATTCGGACTCAATTGGGACCGACTTTTGTGTCCGAATTACAAGGAGTCCGAATTGGACTGGTGAGAGTCAAGAGTTAGCTCCCTTGACCAGAAGATACGCATGGATGGTACCTTTACCATCAAAACTGTAATTCTGTCAATAAATATCACCTCATCTTTTATAAATAGTTTACTGTTAGAATGCTCTGTCGTCCGGTGGTTGTCCGTAAGCACGAGCGCTAGAAGTGACGTACCATGTTTTCATTTTACTCGCCCTTGTATGGAAGCGCATGTGCTTCAATCTTCTCTACAGAAATCAACAAATACAACTTATCATTGGTTCAGGGATTTTGTCACTGATGAGAAATTACTGCAGTATCATCAAAATGACACTGAGTGAGTCGTGTGAGCTTGCTGAACTTCTTTGTTAATTCCTTTTGTTAATTGGTTATCATCACACCTGATAATCCGTTTGAAGTCGGTAATCAGCTAACTACAAAGCACTTCCGCCTCAGGCAGTCCCACTTGTCCAAGTTAATTAGTGACGTTTTCATAGTAAATTACCTTAAAGGGCGAAGATTTCTGTCCGAAATCTGAGTTATATGAAGTTCGAATTAGTTAGCCTATATGTAATGATAACTTCGTTAACTTCTGCCTGGACCAACAATTCGGTCCGAATTACATAGAAAACCGAACATCAATGGTCAAGTGTCTTGGGCTGACGTCAGAAGTCCTAACAGGGACTGCCACTCCCGAAGGGTCAAGGGATGAGCAAGGTCTCGACTTGCAAACTTGAGAATCTTCAACCACCAATCCTGAGGGATTCTGACAAGATTGGAGTGTGTCAGAAGCAACCCCCTATATAGGTCAACTCCTGCGATGGAACTACATGTGACTTCGCAACATTGATGATCCCCCCCAGTTGCTGTAGAAGACAAGCAGCAAAGTCCAGCTGTTTGCGTAGCAGCTGAAGGTCGAAGTTGTTCAGGAGGGAGTCGTCTATGTAGGGGTCAAACTCTTTACCCCTCAGATGTAGAAACCGGGACATTGGGGACGTAAGTGGGAGGACCCGCCATTGGTAATGAGAGCTGCTGAACACAAACCTCAGGAACTTTCTGTGCAGATGGAAAATTGGTACATGGAGGTAAGCATCCTGGAGGACTAGACTGGCTAGCCACACTCTGGGTGCTAGTTTGGCCCAAATCTGCTCGAGTGATATCAATCGGAAATGATGCGGTTCAACAGATAAAGTCTGTTGAATGCTGCCATATTGTGGATTATGTGTTTGAGTCTTTCTTGGGTACTTAAAAGATGGGTGAGTAGAACCCCGGGGACTGATGGGGATCTCGCACTGTATCTAATGCCTGTTTGGTTAATAATATTTGAATGTTTTCTGCTAACAGAGCATATATCTACTGCCTACAGGCGTCCGACTGAACTGGCACAACTGTGGGCGGGAGGACCCAGTCATGTTCCATATTATGTTCCATTCAGCTTCGAAGCACCGAGTTCTCTCCTCCATTAACTGGCATTGCAGATCATCCTCCCTAGAAATAGTGTGAAAGACATGATGGATTCTGTAAGATGAACTCAATGTGAGCATCGGCGTTGGTATTGGCGCTGGTGTGGAGGACGGCTTAGGCACAGGCTTCAGCATTGGCGTCAGCGTCGGCGTCAGCACCGTCGTCAGAGTTGGCACTGGAACAGTTCGGGGGGGGCACTGGTGACGGCAAGTTGGAGTCCAAAGTAGGCATCGGTGCTGGCGTCAGCATTGAATTAACATTAGGCAGTAGCAAGGAACGTAGTATTTTTTGCACCTCAGGATGAGAAAGCGCATCAGGTCTTGACAAGTCTACGACGGCACCGCCTAGCTGATGGTCCAGTGACCGTGCCATAGGCACTGCTGATTCCTGCGGGATCTCCAAGGCAGACGCTGAAGGAGGACATTGATCTGAAGTATCAATCAATGATCTGTCCCAATGATGAAGCTGGGGAGGACATCCTACGACGACGCTGTGTGAAGTGTTTCCTCTTAACTGCCAAGAAGGTCTTGAAACTGGTGGTTGACAAAGGCGCACAGTGACGGCAACACTGGTCCAAGGTGCAAGCAACCGTCGCACAATCGGGACACCATGGGTGCGAATCCTTGGCCGATTTCAGGACTTTACAAATAGTGACAAACTGGCGAGTCATGCACAAACACTGTAACATGCAAAAAGGGAAAAAAGTAACAATATTATGTTAATAAAAAAAACCTACACAAAAGTGTAGCAAAACACCCCTGCACATACAATAGGCATGCCACACTATGCAAAACAGATGAGCGACACAAGCAAGATGGCTGCCCCCAAAATGCAAGTGAAATGTGCCACAAAATACAACAAAATATACCAGCCATAAAGATAAACACAGTTGAAATATGCAGTACAAAGGAGAAGAAAGCCATGGAACTAGCAAACTCCCCAAATACCCGTACAACCAAGAACATGGGAAACATCCACATCGCAACTAATATCACGAGTAGCCAGGTAAGTGAAGAAACTTCATCTTTCCACATAAAAAAAGGGAATAAAAACCAAACATACCGATAAAAAGGTAACTTTTAATCACAAACGACAGGTGGTCTTAAGCAAACCAACAACACGTCCACACTTGAGGATGTTTGAAGTAAAAGTGAATTTTGGATGGCCCGTGCTTGCACGGGTACAGAGATCACATCACTTAAGTGCCTATACATTTGTCAATACATGAGGTAGCCTTTCATGGGAATCAACGACTGTTTGACCTCATTTAGCGAAGCTTGGGGTAATATGCATAAGACCTATGGTTAAACATTTATTATTTATTATAGCTACACTATGAACAGATATGAAATGAAATCCAACTTTATTTGCAGTTTGAAACCATAAGTGGAAATTATCTAGAAGTCCATAGACAAGTAAGACACTATTATTTGATTGCCTGTAATGAAAACTGACTTGTCACGGGCATATGCTGTTATTCTATATCAAGATAACTGCTATCTTGAATACATGACACTTTTTATGGATATCAACTTCTTTTTATTCTTCATGATGTTTCGGAACTACTTCTTGCTCCTTCATCAGGTGCTCCATTCTCATGATGAAGGAGCAACAATTAGCTCTGAAACATCATGTAAAGAAGAAAAAGAAATTGTTATCCATAACAAAAGTCAAGTATTCATGTTCGTTCAACTTCTAAATGCCTTTCAAACACTTCAACTGTTATCTCCTGGTCAACTTTCTAACATTCAGTTCTGATTTGATCTGTGGTAGACAAGACCAATGTAGTATTTACTTTGAAAAGGTGAAAATATTCCCAACTTGATCGTATTTGTAAATCACTCTAACAGGTACTGCTTTAAGAAGCGCAATCTTTGCATCCCAAATGTTAATGAACTAATCCTCAAGACAAAAACCTAGAAATGTCCCAAAACGCTGTCTGTGACTCATTATTGTAACAAACACTTACCTGTAACAGCTGCCTGTCATGACAGATGTGATGTACTATACAATCCAGCTTCTTCTTCACAAGACCTGCTCTGATGAACAAGCGTCCTTTCCCCTCCACTGTCTTCACCTGGAATACACACTTGAGCTATGTTTAAAAATGGACACAAATTAACAACAGAAGCAAACACATGAAAATGTAACATGTTCCTGAAACTATTGTTTGTGGAGTCATGACTTATACAACTACTACAGACATTGTTACACTGTTTCTGCAGATGCATTCTTACTTCTTGGAAGGTCCTAGAGACTACAAAGTGAAGAATTACCAGTTTAGAAAACCTAATCACAATACAGACATTACAAGTTCTCTCAGTATAATGAATCACTTCTGGCTACTGTTCAAACTGGAAGCAAATTGCAAGCTATACTGTTTGCAAGTCTTTCCATGTCTGAACACCCAGACACAACCATATACTCACCTTGTGGCAGTTTCGGACATAATCAATGACTTGTTCCAGTACTGGGTTGGAACTGGAAGGAACACAAGTAGTATCAGCAGATGTTGTTGAAACCTAAATCTCATTGGACATCTCCATACTTACCATACATGTTATTTCATGCAATATATGTCAAAATAGATTCCATCTGTTAACTCTAGTACTAACTTCAACATTGCTAAGCCAAGTCAGGATATCAGTAAGCAAGTTCCAAATGTATGATATGTTAGAAATGTTTCTGATTGGATGAACTATGAATCTCCTAACTTTAAATTTAACATGTGTTTATATCAAATGATTGGTCTAAAAAGATGAAAAATAAAGAAGAATCATAGATATAATCACATCATGTTATGCAACTCTGCCCTATCTGCCCTGCCAGTGAAGCCTACTTGTAGTCCTTGGGTAGGCGGAAGATCTGTCTGGGTAGGTGGACTTGTTCTGTTTACCTGCCGAGTGTGAGAACACGCAGGTTAGACATGATGGCATCTGCCCCTGGGATAGGCTGAGGTACTTACCAGTGAGATACTCTGTTGATCCATGTCCAGAAGTCACAGCGACTAAACCATCCACTGTTATCTGAAACACCAACATATCACCGAGTCCAGCGAATCAATAACTCATGTATAAGGCCTGTAATACAGTACAAAACACACATGTATCAGTAGAAATCACATGTGTATAAGTGTAAGTCACACACATGTATCAGTACAAATCTCACACATGTTATATCTACACGAAAAATGTGATCAGTACCATTCACATGCATCCTAGGCATCATTAATAAAGGGTAAAATTGTATATAACACATGTAAACGAAAGTTTATCAGAAATACTAGCACTCACAGTACTATCATAATGTTTAATGTGTTGACAAACATAACACATCATGATGTGCAGACAAAAATACACTCAATATCTTGTGTACCCTCCTCACGCATCCAATGCACAGGTGCCCCTTGCACTCATGGTTCATCAGGGCTCCAGATAAGGGCTGTATAGGAGTATGTACGGATAAAAAATATGCACGATATGGTAAGAAAAAAATCAGAAAAAGTAGCAGATACGTACCACAGAAATGGTGTATGGTCTTAGAATCAATTACGGACATGTTTATCTGAGAAAGGTTCGCTTTATTGTTTAGTGACCTGTTTACACAAGAGTAGCAATGTTTCGGTGTAGATATGAAATGAAACACAAGATTACTGACACACCATCTAATTCCATTCAGTATTCTAGATGTACTTTTAACTTTTCCCAGTACTCTTATATTGAAAAGATAAGGGGTACATACTCCTCATGTTGAAAAATTATATGAAGCCCTTGTCCATATCAAGTTCATATAGAAAGTTTGCAGAATTCCTTCCCCTATTTGATGTCTGCGGAATTCTGGGAGATCCACTGGTGACGTGTGTACACATGTCAACCAATTACATCAGAGGCATGCTAAATTGGGTTGAATTCTGTGAGCATGCTAGCAACTCCATCCCTCCCTCTCTACACTCTGCTGCCTAAGGAATTCCAGGACAATCCTGGATCTATGATTCCTAGCGTTGTCATCTTGCAGTAAAGAGAGTCAGCCATGAAAGCCATGCATAGCTTGCAGGAATGGAAAAGGAGAACTGCTATGGGTGCCAGAATTTTGCCCAGATAACGCTGTCCGTTAACATTACCGAAGACCACATGCAGTGGGTTATGTCCAGTAGGAGTTATCCATGCCCAAACTGTGACTGACCCCTCAACAAATCGGTTATGTGTGGTCACAGTTGCATCTGTGATTTGCTCAAACAATAAATTGCCTGCTCATCATCATGAAAGGACAAACTGAATCTGCACGTTCATTCAGCAAGTGTCAAAAAGAGGTGATTTCAATTTGGTATGAATGACACAGTGAATGTCCGTGAAAAAGCATCAGTGCATCTATATTGTCCTCCACATTCCAAGGAGTGACTTGCACATGCTAATCATTGATATTAACATCACTGAATAGTATGTGTCGGATGTTTAAGAATGTAATAATAACATTTCAATGGCCTGATGTGTTACTGTTAAGTACGTTTGAAGAACATTCAAACATTTCAAACAAAAATGAAGATTTTACAACTTTTAAGAAATAGTTTTAACAATAGTTTGAGCCTTCATTAGTGACACTAAGTATATGCATCTTAACGCAAGACCTGTGATCAGTACAACTGACACATCTACAAGAGACCTGTTGTCAAAGCACCCAGGGCACAGTATTGTACCTCATGCGCCAGCTCCCTGGCAATATTTCTGTGAATCCTTAACATAAAGTCCTGTATCCAAACAGCTGCATATTCTGTATGTGTTAGTGTCAGCATATTTAGTATCCATGTTATCGAGAAACCAACCAACATGTCTACACATGAATTTCAACTTAACTTATTTCCTTACTGAACTAGCTATAATTACTTACTCATTAATCCACATCGAAAAATATCTTCCAGTGCTCGACAAAACGTTACCAACTTGATATTTGAATCCCTGATGATGCTCTGCTCATTGTGCAGGTCCAGTAAGGCTCCTGAAATGGAGAAGAATTTTTCTAAACAGACCATGTCACTGACGGCTGGGGACTCCTTAAACCCCCCTACCTCTATAAGTTCATGGTTCATTTTGATACACATCAAGTGGCAAGGTTTGGGATGGGTATCATGGACAACAGGGATGGGTGACATGGAGATATGGGTTGAAATGGGTAACATGGATGGCAGAGTTGGGATGGGTAACATGGATGGCAGGGTTGGGATTGGTAACATGGATGGCAGTGTTGGGATGGGTAACATGGACAGCAGGGTTGGGATGGGTAACATGGATGGCAGGGTTGGGATGGGTAACATGGACAGTAGGGTTGGGATGGGTAACACGGATGGCAGGGTTGGGATGGGTAACATGGACAGCAGGGTTGGGATGGGTAACATGGACAGTAGGGTTGGGATGGGTAACATGTACAGCAGGGTTGGGATGGGTAACATGGACAGCAGGGTTGGGATGGGTAACATGGACAGCAGGGTTGGGATGGGTAACATGGACAGTAGGGTTGGGATGGGTAACATGTACAGCAGGGTTGGGATGGGTAACATGGACAGCAGGGTTGGGATGGGAAACATGGACAGCAGGGTTGGGATGGGTAACATGGACAGTAGGGTTGGGATGGGTAACATGTACAGCAGGGTTGGGATGGGTAACATGGACAGCAGGGTTGGGATGGGTAACATGGACAGCAGGGTTGGGATGGGTAACATGGACAGCAGGGTTGGGATGGGTAACATGAACAGTAGGGTTGGGATGGGTAACACGGACAGCAGGGTTGGGATGGGTAACATGGACAGTAGGGTTGGGATGGGTAACATGTACAGCAGGGTTGGGATGGGTAACATGTACAGCAGGGTTGGGATGGGTAACATAGAGTTGGGTTGGAATGGGTAACATGGATGGCAGGGTTGGGATGGGTAACATGTACAGCAGGGTTGAGATGGGTAACATGGACAGCATGGATGATGAAGGTTATACACATCAGCAAGTAAGACGTTTTGTACCCAGCTCAGACTCCCACAGCAGTTTGCTGACTTCAGTTATAGATACTTACTGCCAATCGCTGCATCAGTCACTACACATAGTTACCCATCAAGTTGAGATCATTCACTGGAACTTCAGTCACACGATGCTGCAGCTCATATTCATATCTACATCACACGGCTCACTGAACATTCATCTCATACATCCATAGCACAGTCACTCATTTTGCTGAAGCCACTCCCAGAAGCAAGACACTGGTTCCACGTACAGACTGTACCCTGCTGTCGCCCCCCTACACAGTCAGCTTTGCCAACAGGCCATGGAAGCCATAAGGGTAAGGGAAATATAACTCAAAAACATCATTCTAAAAGAAATAAAATATGTCACTGATAACTTGTCTGTGTAAGACAAGATGTAATGTGCTGAATATTGAGTTGAGATAAGTGAAGTTCTGAACCACACAACATGCAACATTTATATTCAACTGTCAGATAGAAGACTTTTGGCTTCAAACTCATTGAAGTATCAATATTTTCATGACCAACACAAATGCATTTACACACCAAATATACAGGAAACTAGAGTTCTTGTGTGACTATGAACTGGCAAGACAAGCATCAATCATTACTTTCTGACCTTCACCCTTTTTAAGGTGATGTCTTAAAATGCCAACCAATTCAAAGGATAGGACTGTGTACACAAAGTAACAGGAATGATGTATTTTTCAGTATTCTCCATTAATATCTACTCCATGTCATCACACTGTCAAGTCATTTACTCCCAAACTTACACATGGTGAAATATTTGACAACTACTGTAAATGGTCACAATGATAATACACTGATATTCCTAGTGTGGAAGTCCATCCACACTGAAGCATACAGAAACATCATTACTACTCCACCTAGAGGATGACTGGGCATATGAATTTCTTTCTGAACTGACAACTGACTGACTTCAGACAATATGGCAATGTTTAGTTACAGAAGTAATGGTAGCCATGGCTGTCAGAATCAGAATATTTCAGTGTCTTTCAATGTATACAACACGTAAAGATGACAGTTATATATGTCCAACACTAGCTATTTGGGATAAGTTGACCTTTGACTTGAGGCTTCTAAAACCCCTGCCTATAAATACACTCATCTGCAACTTACAATAAGCCACATGACATCCTTGATCCAGTAAATTACCTCCGAAACAACAGCCTGCTACCAAATGTGATCCATCACAAATACCATTCAAAACACTAAACATTGTAACCCAAAAATAATTATTACTTAATTCTGGCTGGCTGTGGCAAGACTAATCAGGGCTATTGACGCCTGATATCCCTGGCAGGTTTTGGAGATTACAGGAAACCATCTCGTCATACAAGCAAGTCCTGATTGCTTAATTGCGTTGTAAAGATATATGTTGAAAGAAAACAGCAGTGAATACATGACATATGTGTAACGTCTTACATATGTAACGTTTCTATTGTACTTTCTCTTGTAGACTTTTGGTGGCATGTACATATGCATTTTCCTAACACATTTGCATTCTTTGTATGTAAGACATGCTTAAACAAATTGTCCATCTCATATCATTCTGTGAGGTTAAATTGTTCAAAACATCTATGTCAATGGTAGTAAAGAAGCACATGCTTAATAATCTTCAATGAAAGAAGCATTTTCGCTGATACATTGCTTGTGTATAATGAATATTTTAAAGGTCACATGCAACATAAAATACAACTTTGCAGATTCTGATACCTTTCGGTATGCACTTACCGAAACAAATCACAAATGCCAATTCAACCTATAAAACATGATGAAAACAAAGCCCGCGAAATCGGAGTTCAAACGATTCACTACATTACAGGTGTATGTGAAAGATGTTTTTGAAGAAATAACTAGAAACACTCAAACAATCGCATATAGCATTTCAATGGCAGATCAGAACAGATCGGTGAAGTGTCATAATTTTCACACACCTCAATTACACGCTAACAAGTTTTTAAGTCATAAAACTGTCATTATTACTTGCAAATACCTTTCAAGTAAAGGTATGTTTTCCTTCTAAAAATTAAACGAATGTGTGAAAGAAGTTTGTATCGGGACAATTTAGTCTATCTTCGCGGTGAATTGAGAATAGAAGCCAGTGAGTTATAACATACAGAATTGAAACTTTACTACAAATCTACTGTTCTAATATGGACACTAATATCAATTATTTCACTTAAACTGAAGAGACAAAATAAGTTAACCTATCTTCTACAACTAGGATTTCAATTGTTACTACACTCACCGAACTTAATCAGCTGTTGAAAATACACCAGGCTCAATCTTAAATACTACGCTGCCACCATATTGGCTACACTGGTTACGTAACGGCCCGAGACATGTTCAGCGGCTTTTCGAGGAGTTTACTCTCGCCCTCTATATAGGCTCCCTGATATAACACATAAAATCTGTGAGGTGGAGGTCTAGCAATACAGATATCTGATTGGTCACACATATAACGCATAAAATCCTGTGAGGTGGAGGTCTAGCAATATAAGTATCTGATTGGTCACACATACAACCTATAAAGTCCTGTGGGGTGGAGGTCTAGCAATACAGGTAACTGATTGGTCACACATATAACCTATAAAGTCCTGTGAGGTGGAGGTCTAGCAATACAGGTAGCGGTCTAGGAATACAGGTAACTGACTGGTCAAACATATAACACATATAATCTGTGAGGTGGAGGTCTAACGTTATAAAATCTGTGAGGTGGAGGTCTAGCAATACAGGTAACTGATTGGTCACACACATAACATATAAAATCTGTGAGGTGGAGGTCTAGCAATACAGGTAACTGATTGGTCACACATATAACCTATAAAGTCCTGTGAGGTGGAGGTCTAGCAATACAGGTAGCGGTCTAGGAATACAGGTAACTGACTGGTCAAACATATAACACATATAATCTGTGAGGTGGAGGTCTAACGTTATAAAATCTGTGAGGTGGAGGTCTAGCAATACAGGTAACTGATTGGTCACACACATAACATATAAAATCTGTGAGGTGGAGGTCTAGCAATACAGGTAACTGATTGGTCACACATATAACATATAAAATCTGTGAGGTGGAGGTCTAGCAATACAGGTAACTGATTGGTCACACATATAACCTATAAAGTCCTGTGAGGTGGAGGTCTAGCAATACAGGTAACTGATTGGTCACACATATAACCTATAAAGTCCTGTGAGGTGGAGGTCTAGCAATACAGGTAGCGGTCTAGGAATACAGGTAACTGACTGGTCAAACATATAACACATATAATCTGTGAGGTGGAGGTCTAACGTTATAAAATCTGTGAGGTGGAGGTCTAGCAATACAGGTAACTGATTGGTCACACACATAACATATAAAATCTGTGAGGTGGAGGTCTAGCAATACAGGTAACTGATTGGTCACACACATAACATATAAAATCTGTGAGGTGGAGGTCTAGCAATACAGGTAACTGATTGGTCACACATATAACCTATAAAGTCCTGTGAGGTGGAGGTCTAGCAATACAGGTAGCGGTCTAGGAATACAGGTAACTGACTGGTCAAACATATAACACATATAATCTGTGAGGTGGAGGTCTAACGTTATAAAATCTGTGAGGTGGAGGTCTAGCAATACAGGTAACTGATTGGTCACACACATAACATATAAAATCTGTGAGGTGGAGGTCTAGCAATACAGGTAACTGATTGGTCACACATATAACATATAAAATCTGTGAGGTGGAGGTCTAGCAATACAGGTAACAGATTGGTCACACATATAACCTATAAAGTCCTGTGAGGTGGAGGTCTAGCAATACAGGTAACTGATTGGTCACACATATAACCTATAAAGTCCTGTGAGGTGGAGGTCTAGCAATACAGGTAGCGGTCTAGGAATACAGGTAACTGACTGGTCAAACATATAACACATATAATCTGTGAGGTGGAGGTCTAACGTTATAAAATCTGTGAGGTGGAGGTCTAGCAATACAGGTAACTGATTGGTCACACACATAACATATAAAATCTGTGAGGTGGAGGTCTAGCAATACAGGTAACTGATTGGTCACACATATAACATATAAAATCTGTGAGGTGGAGGTCTAGCAGTACAGGTATCTGATTGGTCACACATATAACATATTAAGTCCTGTGAGGTGCAGGTCTAGCAATACAGGTATCTGATTGGTCACACATATAACATATAAAATCTGTGAGGTGGAGGTCTAGCAATGCAGGTAACTGACTGGTCATACATACAACATATAAAGTCATGTGAGGTGGAGGTCTAGCAATACAGGTAACTGATTGGTCACACATATAACATATAAAATCTGTGAGGTGGAGGTCTGGCAATACAGGTAACTGATTGGTCACACATATAACATATAAAATCTGTGAGGTGGAGGTCTAGCAATGCGGGTAACTGACTGGTCATACATACAACATATAAAGTCCTGTGAGGTGGAGGTCTGGCAATACAGGTAACTGACTGGTCATACATATAACATATAAAATCTGTGAGGTGGAGGTCTAGCAATACAGGTAACTGATTGGTCACACATATAACATATAAAATCTGTGAGGTGGAGGTCTAGCAGTACAGGTATCTGATTGGTCACACATATAACATATAAAATCTGTGAGGTGCAGGTCTAGCAATACAGGTAACTGACTGGTCACATATATAACATATAAAATCTGTGAGGTGGAGGTCTAGCAATACAGGTAACTGATTGGTCACACATATAACATATAAAATCTGTGAGGTGGAGGTCTAGCAGTACAGGTATCTGATTGGTCACACATATAACATATAAAATCTGTGAGGTGGAGGTCTGGCAATACAGGTAACTGATTGGTCACACATATAACATATAAAATCTGTGAGGTGCAGGTCTAGCAATACAGGTAACTGACTGGTCACACACATAACATATAAAATCTGTGAGGTGGAGGTCTAGCAATACAGGTAACTGATTGGTCACATATATAACACATAAAGTCCTGTGAGGTGGAGGTCTGGCAATACAGGTAACTGACTGGTCACACATATAACATATAAAATCTGTGAGGTGGAGGTCTAGCAATACAGGTAACTGACTGGTCACACACATAACATATAAAATCTGTGAGGTGGAGGTCTAGCAATACAGGTAACTGATTGGTCACATATATAACACATAAAGTCCTGTGAGGTGGAGGTCTGGCAATACAGGTAACTGACTGGTCACACATATAACATATAAAATCTGTGAGGTGGAGGTCTGGCAATACAGGTAACTGACTGGTCACACACATAACATATAAAATCTGTGAGGTGGAGGTCTAGCAATACAGGTAACTGACTGGTCACATATATAACACATAAAGTCCTGTGAGGTGGAGGTCTGGCAATACAGGTAACCGACTGGTCATACATATAACATATAAAATCTGTGAGGTGGAGGTCTAGCAATACAGGTAACTGATTGGTCACACATATAACATATAAAATCTGTGAGGTGGAGGTCTAGCAGTACAGGTATCTGATTGGTCACACATATAACATATAAAATCTGTGAGGTGGAGGTCTGGCAATACAGGTAACTGATTGGTCACACATATAACATATCAAATCTGTGAGGTGGAGGTCTGGCAATACAGGTATCTGATTGGTCACACATATAACATATAAAATCTGTGAGGTGGAGGTCTGGCAATACAGGTAACTGATTGGTCACACATATAACATATAAAATCTGTGAGGTGCAGGTCTAGCAATACAGGTAACTGACTGGTCACACACATAACATATAAAATCTGTGAGGTGGAGGTCTAGCAATACAGGTAACTGATTGGTCACATATATAACACATAAAGTCCTGTGAGGTGGAGGTCTGGCAATACAGGTAACTGACTGGTCACACATATAACATATAAAATCTGTGAGGTGGAGGTCTGGCAATACAGGTAACTGACTGGTCACACACATAACATATAAAATCTGTGAGGTGGAGGTCTAGCAATACAGGTAACTGATTGGTCACATATATAACACATAAAGTCCTGTGAGGTGGAGGTCTGGCAATACAGGTAACTGACTGGTCACACATATAACATATAAAATCTGTGAGGTGGAGGTCTGGCAATACAGGTAACTGACTGGTCACACACATAACATATAAAATCTGTGAGGTGGAGGTCTAGCAATACAGGTAACTGACTGGTCACATATATAACACATAAAGTCCTGTGAGGTGGAGGTCTGGCAATACAGGTAACCGACTGGTCACACATATAACATATAAAATCTGTGAGGTGGAGGTCTGGCAATACAGGTAACTGATTGGTCACACATATAACATATAAAATCTGTGAGGTGCAGGTCTGGCAATACAGGTAACTGATTGGTCATAGATACATAAAATCTGTGAGGTGGAGGTCTAGCTATACACATAACTGATTGATCACACATACAACATATAAAATCTGTGAGGTTTAGGTCTAGCAGTACAGGTAGCCGATTGGTCATAGATACATAAAATCTGTGAATTGGAGGTCTAGCAATACAGGTAACTGATTGGTCACACATACAACACATAAAATCTGTGAGGTGGAGGTCTAGCAAAGCAGGTAACTGATTGGTCACACATACAACATATAAAGTCCTGTGAGTTTTGGTTTTACAGATGGTCCAGACACAAAACATATGTCAGGGTTAGGGTTAAATCTAACCCTGTAATCCTGTGAGATGGAACTTAGTTTGGGTTTTAACTGACAAGACACACATTAAACATGTTATCAAGTGTTATCCTGTGACACAAGAAGAAAACATATTATCCTGTATGTCATGTGTTTAGCAAACTGATTAAGTATTTATGTAAGCTTCAAATACCCAAAGGCAAGCATTGCACAAGCGGTTTAATCAGTAGTTTTGTTGACAATGGAAATCCAGAAATTCAGTGATAGAAAAAGCAAATAAACATCAATATTTTTTACCTGAGATCGTTAACACCACTTCATGATGCAAAATCAACTGCCTACAAAACTAAATATAGGAAGCAAAACTTCAGTAAGATCAGTCATCTGCTTGAAACAGGCAATAAGTAAATAGGTACCCAAGTGATCACTGTTGTAATGCTTCAGGTCGATAAAAAAACTGTACTATCTCGTAATCTGCATCCTGCATCTCCATCACCCATTTCTCTATTCTAGGTGACAACTTCATGTTTGCTTTGTTGAACATTGGTACTATGGCTTTGTGTGCAGTCACAATTTTGAATGGTGCCCCAAGCAAATACATTCTAAATCTCTGTTTCGCCCACTTCACAGCAAGTGCATCTTTCTCGGTTTGACTATACCTCTTCTCAGTCAGTGACATGGTTCTGCTGATAAAGTGTACTGGTTGCAGTCACTTCTCAGTTGTCTGGAACAATCCTGTGGAAAATCCCTCATGGTAGCTGGCTTCAACTGACTGTAATAGGTCTCTGTGGATTGAAGTAGGCTACTATATTCTCTTCTGTGATCTTTTGCTTTAACCTCCCGAATGCTCCTTCCTGCTCTTGTTCAAGGGTGCTGTTATGCTGGAGTATCTGGAGCTGGAATATCCTGTACATGGTCTCATCAAAAACTTCTTGTGATGATCTGGCTCCAAAAGGAAGTGTTTTCGGTCTAATTTCCCCATGGAGTTGAGACGGTTATGACATCTCGGGAGGCATTATCTAATGTTAGTTGTTGGTAACCCTGGCGAAGGTCAAGCTTAGAGAACACTTTGCATTCATGGAACTTGTGAGTAAAATCCTCAACGATGGGTCCCTGAATAATTCTACTCCGTTCCATATACTTGTTGGGAACTCGAAGGTCTGTGCTGGCTCTGATCATGTCGGGAGTGAGTTCTTCTGGTTTCTTCGATGTAAATCGAGGCTTGGGCTGTGCTACAAGAGGAGGGCACCATGAGATAAGGTGGTCTGCTTGACATTTCTCAAATAAGTCATGCTTCACGCCATTATCCAACAGAGCTTTCAATGGTTTCTGTAGGTAATATGGTACAGGAGGTGGTTTTTGTGCAATGGGGATAGCTTCAGATTCCATTGAGAGAGTTACTGTTATCTCATTCTTGGTTACTGGATCTCGAAATAGTCTGATGACCTCAAACATGTTTGAATTCTTCTAGGAATTATTGAACTGGCGTAGACTTCTCTGTTGAAGTAACATTCTTGATTCTCAAGTCATTCTTCTCTTGAAAACTACCTTCAGGTGACATTTTCATCATTCCCAACTTTATCAGCGACTTCCAGCCAATGTGTGGAGGAGAGTTAAGATGACCTCTAACCACAACAACTGTTGCCTCTATGCCGCATGTCTTGTTTCTGATCACAGTCCTGAATTCTCCTTTCACTGTGAGTTTCTTCTCAAGTGCACTAAGTTCACAGTTACTGGCTCTAAGTACTGGTGGGTGTTGAGTTCTCTTTGTGAAAGATTTAAACTGTTGTTCATCCATCATGTTGACTTCAGCGACTGAGTCTGGTTCTGTGAGTACACTCACGTCATCAAGTATTACCAGTATCAGTTTACTGCTATCTCTGTCCAAAACTTTCTTCACTATCTTCACATTAAAGTGCTCTGAGACTTGATCGAAAAATAAATCATCTGAACTCACACTCTCTGTCTCTTGTTCTGACACTTTCTTTACTTTGTCTCTCTTCTTACTGTTACTGTTCTGACATTCTGCAAACTCTCTGTCACTTGTGTCCCGACCTCTCCTGTATATGGCAGCAACGTGGTTTTCTCTCCCACATGCACTGCTGGTTTTCCCATATGCAGGACAATTCCTACCTGGTGCATGACTCCCACCACAATAAGTGCACTGCTTGTGTGGACGTGTCTTGTACTGTTTGTTACTGTTGGACCTCTTAGATCTATAACGACTTGAAATTTGGTGAATTGCAGATGGTGGTGTGTGTTGTGTGTCATTCCTCATCTGGTTAATCTGCAGTGCCACGTCTTCTAATTGGGATGCTTCTGTTAAGAACTGTGATGAATTCCATGACTTACTGCAAAATCATTATTATTCGTGGGGGTTTAATTTTCGCGCTTTTCGCGCAAAAAAATTATCCGCGAAAATAAAACCTCCGCGAATAATTATGATAAATTGTGGAAATAAAAACAAACGAAGAGCTTTGAGTTTTAGTTTTGTATTGCTAGTAATTTGACTACAAGCACACGTCATTCATTCATGACTCAGTGAAACAAAAAGATACATAAAAACAAATTAAATAGTTGATTCAACACACGTCATTTTCAGTGTCTCTGATTGACACGATACACACGACTTTACTAAATTAAAAATGTCAGGTCACCTGCTACTAGTGAATTAGTCCGAAAGTCCAGCTTGGCGAAATCCGCTTCGGATTAAATCCTTCCTCTTGGATATGTTGTCGTAGGTCTGGATAATCCATTGCGCATGTAGTGGTTTGACAATACTGGTACACATGCACAGAGCTTTCTGAGTAGCTGATTGGCTGAGCGCGTCATGGGTCGAGGTCACATAGGTCAATGATTTCTTACGCAAATCTCAACATGGATTCTTCAGTGCTCCATTGCGTGTCTCAACGTAGCGGAAGGCCCATGTTTCCCCAGCTAATTAGGCAGGTGACAGGACGACAGCTAGGGTCAGTGTTTTCTTTACAGTTTACAGTTACCGGTGTTATACTCTCGTGATTTCTGTACTTTGATGATGCGCGAAAATTAAACCGCGCGAATTAGTCAATTTTTCTGTTTCCGCGAAAATTAAGCAGCGCGAAAATAAATGATTTTACAGTACTTATTGTCTCTGGAATCAGCGTTTTGTTGTCAATGGTTTGAATAATGTGTTCCGATATTCTCTCGTCAGTACTTGTAGCAAACTCACATGGCCCTGCCTTTTCCTACAGTCAAGAATAGTACATGTATGTGGTTTCATTTGGCAATGGCCTCATTTTGAGAAACAAATATCTTGCATGGTGTTTGTTGCGTTTTGGTGTGAAGAAACTGTTCAATTTATTAGTAAGTTTCTTATAAGCATCCCCCTCATCTGGATCTGGTAGGTTTTTAGCAAGCCTGCCTATTTCTTTCCCTCTATATATAATTAGTGCATCACGTTTGTCAAAGGGGCTTGTTACCTTGAAGAATCGAAATTCTCTTTCAATTGATTCTAACCAGTCCTCCCACAACTTTTCCGTCGTTATTTGATCAAAAGTAGGCACAAAAGGTGGTACTTTCAAATTTCTAGACTCATGTACAAAAACATTCACTGGTGCAGGTGCCGTGTTCTCAAGGTCCGGTGAGTCCGCCATCTTGTACCATGTGGTTTCAACAATGCGAGTAGTTTCAAAGTTAATAACAATCAATAATACCTTAACCCAAGTATGTCATGAGACAAAATAGATACAAAGGGTATTGTCATCACTCGTCGCCAATGTTGTAATGCTTCACGTTGATTAAAAGACCGTATATCTTCTTAGTAGCGTGCAGACATAACACAACATGCGACTCACATCAGTCACTTATTTACTACTCATCAAGATTAGAGTTACATGCCAATGGATACGGTGAAGTTGCATGAGGCGCTCGTAAAATGTCAATAGGGCTTCAGATAACACCAATCACAACACTCTCTCACAGTGCGGAGCAAAAAATATGGCCCATCATTAAAGACACATACAAAATGTACAGATCTGCGGAGCAGCAATGAGTTCTCTAATATGATGTCATCAAAGCTACTTTGGTAGGAAAACTTGATATTTTTGTGTCATATAGATGTACATATACTTTTTCACTAAGTGTTAGTAAAATAAATAATTTAAATGATATTAAAGTTCATAAATACGTATTTCCTGACATGGTCGAAAACACCTGACACCCGGTTATGCAGATGTATCAAGACATTCTATTGATAACCCACAGGATGCAACAAATTCATCTTGTCATTTGAAGGAGTTTACTGGTGTGACTTTCTGAACTGACTAACGCATATCATTGCACAGTCTCAACAACTGGTTTGCAAGGAACCCATGTAAACACTCACACAATTACTGACAGTAGTGTAAATTTCCTGTAAATCATTCTTAGATGATTACTAACCTTTTAGTATTTTCAACAGTGGATGAGAGACGGACATTTTCCTCAAAAAACCTTCTGTTTAGTTCAAAACGTTATTCAAAATGTACGTCAATAATATTCCATGGAAGCACGAGTAAGAGAGATCTGACACACGTCATGCGATGAGTACATGTGCCATTTGTCATTGTAGGTACACACAGGTAATTTAGTTTTCTCAAATGTCACATTAATGTACTTAGTCAGTGCACAACTAGGGAGTCTACAGTGCCGAGGAAAACGATGAACTTTTCAATCCATTTACTCCAAACTAGTCGTCAAATGATCTTGGAGAACAGGCTGCCATTCTATCGAAGGGAGGTAATTAGTGCGCACAAGGGAAGTAACTACACTTTTTTGCAGACCTCTAAATAGTTCCAGCATATTTTATTTTCACTAAAAGACTGGATTTTTAATCAAGTCTGCAAACACGGTTACAAATGATAACAATACATACCTCAAGTTTGTAAAATGATAGCAAATTTTCAAATGTTTAACATTTTTGGAAGAAAAGTGAAATGACAGTAGATCAGCCATATTATTTAAAGAAAACATCAAAACTGTTGCAGATTGAAACACAAGGATTATTTCCTTCTGTGTACCTTCATGGACAGGTTTTTACACATAACACTTCATCTCCCTGAAGTCAAATCGTATCCTTTAAAATAGATGTACACGTTTCATTTTCAACTTCTTTGGGTGATATTTCAGAAGCTGGGAGCAGGGATACTCTACAACAGGGATAGGTCACTCGCTTGCTTTCATTACCATTTGTACCAATTAACGCGTGCCCCGTCATGCTCCAACGCTCACAGTGACTTGGTTCGTTCCCAGCGCAACTTCAGTTGTGTTTGACAGAACTCATGGAACTTCAGCCAGTTTATTGTATCAGTCGGAATTTTACAATGAATGAATGAATTATAGTAAGAATTGAGAGCAAGAATTATGTGAATGAATGAAAGAATAAATGGTACATCGCGGCCTTCCCTCCCAAAACATGTTAAAGAACGCAAAAGTATCGCGAGAACACGTGTTAACATTAGCTGTCCTTTTGAAAGATCAACTTTGGGACATTTTTGTATACATTAATAATTAATTCAGATATCTTATTGCATGTGGGGACTGGAATGGACATTAACAGAATGTTAACTGACGCTGTCACACTTCCCTCTAAAATAAAGTGTAAAACTGCCACAAAGCGATCTAAAACCCCTTTCAAATAATAAGATCAACAAGAAAGTTATCGGACTATAACCCTCAAGCATCAATGGCGAATCAGATCAGATCGGCGATATGGCATATTTTTCACACACCTTAAATACACCCTAACATTTTGTTTTAGATTATGAAACTATCACTATTACTTGCAAACACATTTCACCTGATAGTATATTCCCCTCACATGAATTACAGGTGTATGTGAAAGAGTGAGCGAGTGAGTTAATATTTTATGTCACATCGGCAATATCTCAGCCATATCGTGACGAGACCATTTAAATGAAATATATGCATGTGGTAAAATCTGTCAACAAAGGACAGTAAAACAACTAGAATATCACAATTTCAATTAAAACTAGCATGGGAAGTTAAAACTAATAACACTATTTAGACAATAAAATATAAAAACAAACTATAGATCGCCAACAACAGAAGGTAGATCACCACATTAGGGACCATGGTGACTTACAGTACCTTTGCTACCTACATGGACCCTAGTTGGATTTACACCATCCCGTCACCTGCTGGCGATTGTACGAAAAGTTAGCCAAAATTAAAAGAACATGAATACTACGATTAAAAACCAGGTAGACTTAAATTTACTGTGACTGTTTGTGGACGTACGTACCCTCTCAGGAGGACAATAATTTTACAATACTTCAACCCCCTTTGAAGGTACAGCCACCAACAATTCAAGTTACTAATTCAAACTACCAATCATTAAAATACATCTATTTACAGAGCATACTATTCAATATTCAACCAAAAATCAATTTCTTTTAAAAAACCTATAACTAAATGAGAATTAATGCTGGTAAAAAGAACCTTCATTGTTTTAACTGTAGAATACTTATCCTTTATGATGGAGAATTCAACACAGTCAAGCAGAATATGCTTCACTGTGACTCTCTCATCACAAGGGATACAAAATGGAGGATCCTCACCTTTTAACAGGTACGCATGAATATATCTAGTGTGGCCAATACGGCATCGTCGTAAAATAACCTCTTCAAATCTGGACTGACAACCCAAGTGGGTATAACCAATGTAAGGTTTTATCTCATGTAATTTATTGATACCCACTTGGGTGTCCCACTTCTTTTGCATCAGATCACGGATATAAGATCTAATGGTGGCCTTGTAATCACTGTAAGGAATAAGAAGTAGTGTCACAGATTTGTTGAGTGCTGCTTTAGCAGCAAGGTCAGCCAGTGTGTTACCAGAGATTCCTACATGGCTGGGTAACTAACAGAAGACGATGTCATATTGGCCAGTAGCAAGATCATTATACAATTCAATAATTTCTATTAAAAGTGGATGTTTGCAAGAAATATTTTAATAGCCTGAGGGCAAGAAAGAGAGTCGGAATAGAATATATATTGTTTACGTTTAGGGTGTGTTTGAATATATTTAAGAGCTGTTAATATGGGGCTTCCGTGCCACCGTTCTTGGACTCATCTATAAATAAGGATTTATAATTGCGATATTTGTGTTTCAATTGATTATATTCTTGTTTATACTGTAATTCATTCGTTTCTGATTTTTAAATGTAGTTAATGTTAGGTCAACTTGTGGCCTAACCAACTGCCAAGGAGGAGAAGAAAGAACACGGGAAGGAGCTATGTTTTCTAGGTCAATGCTAGAAGCAGCAAGAAGTGGCTTAATTCTGAGCCCAAGGGGCGGATCAAGGGAAGATTTTTTTGTTATACAAATCCTCAAAGAGAGGATTAAAGACACAATTAAATGCCAGATTAGACTCATTAGAAGCTAATTTTGTAATGCATTGTAAAGATAAATTTATACGGCGTTGGTTGAGAGAAGGCAGACGTAGAGACTGTCGATAGGAGAGGTTCTAAGAGAACCGAGACAAACTCATTTGGCTTTAAGGGATTTAATATGCAGCAAAAAGGTCAAATGTGAATAAAAAATAAGTCCCAAGAACTTAGCCTCCTTGACAACGCCGTATAAAATTATCTTTACAATGCATTACAAAATTAGCTTCTAATGAGTCTAATCTGAGTCTAATAGGGGAGCCACTTAGACATAGTTCTGGGTCTCTATGAGGACATAACATTGTCTCTAACCCTAACCCTGGCTAATCTGAGTCTAATAGGGGAGCCACTTAGACATAGTTCTGGATCTCTATGAGGACATAACATTGTCTCTAACCCTAACCCTGTCTAATCTGAGTCTAATAGGGGAACCACTTAGACATAGTTCTGGATCTCTATGAGGACATAACATTGTCTCTAACCCTAACCCTGGCTAATCTGAGTCTAATAGGGGAGCCACTTAGACATAGTTCTGGATCTCTATGAGGACATAACATTGTCTCTAACCCTAACCCTGGCTAATCTGAGTCTAATAGGGGAGCCACTTAGACATAGTTCTGGATCTCTATGAGGACATAACATTGTCTCTAACCCTAACCCTGGCTAATCTGAGTCTAATAGGGGAACCACTTAGACATAGTTCTGGATCTCTATGAGGACATAACATTGTCTCTAACCCTAACCCTGGCTAATCTGAGTCTAATAGGGGAACCACTTAGACATAGTTCTGGATCTCTATGAGGACATAACATTGTCTCTAACCCTAACCCTGGCTAATCTGAGTCTAATAGGGGAACCACTTAGACATAGTTCTGGATCTCTATGAGGACATAACATTGTCTCTAACCCTAACCCTGGCTAATCTGAGTCTAATAGGGGAACCACTTAGACATAGTTCTGGATCTCTATGAGGACATAACATTGTCTCTAACCCTAACCCTGGCTAATCTGAGTCTAATAGGGGAGCCACTTAGACATAGTTCTGGGTCTCTATGAGGACATAACATTGTCTCTAACCCTAACCCTGGCTAATCTGAGTCTAATAGGGGAGCCACTTAGACATAGTTCTGGGTCTCTATGAGGACATAACATTGTCTCTAACCCTAACCCTGGCTAATCTGAGTCTAATAGGGGAACCACTTAGACATAGTTCTGGGTCTCTATGAGGACATAACATTGTCTCTAACCCTAACCCTGGCTAATCTGAGTCTAATAGGGGAGCCACTTAGACATAGTTCTGGGTCTCTATGAGGACATAACATTGTCTCTAACCCTAACCCTGGCTAATCTGAGTCTAATACGGGAACCACTTAGACATAGTTCTGGATCTCTATGAGGACATAACATTGTCTCTAACCCTAACCCTGGCTAATCTGAGTCTAATAGGGGAGCCACTTAGACATAGTTCTGGGTCTCTATGAGGACATAACATTGTCTCTAACCCTAACCCTGGCTAATCTGAGTCTAATAGGGGAGCCACTTAGACATAGTTCTGGATCTCTATGAGGACATAACATTGTCTCTAACCCTAACCCTGGCTAATCTGAGTCTAATAGGGGAGCCACTTAGACATAGTTCTGGGTCTCTATGAGGACATAACATTGTCTCTAACCCTAACCCTGGCTAATCTGAGTCTAATAGGGGAGCCACTTAGACATAGTTCTGGGTCTCTATGAGGACATAACATTGTCTCTAACCCTAACCCTGGCTAATCTGAGTCTAATAGGGGAACCACTTAGACATAGTTCTGGATCTCTATGAGGACATAACATTGTCTCTAACCCTAACCCTGGCTAATCTGAGTCTAATAGGGGAGCCACTTAGACATAGTTCTGGGTCTCTATGAGGACATAACATTGTCTCTAACCCTAACCCTGGCTAATCTGAGTCTAATAGGGGAACCACTTAGACATAGTTCTGGGTCTCTATGAGGACATAACATTGTCTCTAACCCTAACCCTGGCTAATCTGAGTCTAATAGGGGAACCACTTAGACATAGTTCTGGATCTCTATGAGGACATAACATTGTCTCTAACCCTAACCCTGTATTTACGACAGAAGTTTATACAATTGGTTTTTGATTTAGAAAATTTGAAGCCGTTTTCAAGACACCATTTATCTATTTTGTTTAAACACAACTGTAGTTGCCGTTTAATAGTATGCATATTTGTATCACGGCAAGAAATATTAAAATCATCCACAAATAAAGATCCATCTATTAAATCGCTTAAAACATTTGATAAACTATTTATCTTTATACTAAAAAGTGTGACTGACAAAATACTGCCTTGTGGAACACCCTGATCCTGATTGTAATGATCAGACAGAGTACAACCCACGCGGACATGAAATTGTCTGTTATTTAAAAATTTTGCTATGAATTCAGGCAAACGACCTCGCAAACCGAAATCATGTAAATCTCTCAAAATGCTATATTTCCAGGTTGTGTCATATGCCTTCTCAAGATCAAAAAAGATAGACACAGCGTGTTGTTTATCAATCAGCGCGTTTTTCACAAATGATTCCAAACGCACTAAGTGATCGACAGTACTTCTGTTTTTACGGAAACCACATTGGATATCTGTTGTGAGGTTATTTGTTTCCATGTACCAAACAAGTCGATTATTTATCATGCGTTCCATGGTCTTGCAAACACAGCTAGTTAATGAAATCGGACGATAATTGGATGGATCCGTATGATCACGCCCAGGTTTAGGTATTGGTACTACTATGGCGTCACGCCATGAGGGAGGAAAGGTACCCGATGTCCAAATATCATCAAAAATATTTAGCAGAGTTTGTAGGCAGGGTTCTGGTAAATGCTTCAGGAGTTGATAATGTATGTTATCAGCTCCTGTAGCAGTGTCATGAGCTTGATCAAGAGCAGTATGGAGTTCATGAATAGAAAACGTTTCATTATAATCTTCCCCATTATCGAATTAAAATGAATAGTTTTCTTTTCTTGTTGTTTTTCATATTGCTGAAATTTAGGTATATGATTAGAAAAGGAAGAATGTTTAGCGAGAGTTTCGCCCAGTCTATTCGCAATATCTGATTTATCAGTAAGTAATTCATCTCCATGTTTGAGATGATGGACAGTAGATTTAGTACCTTTACCTTTTATTTTATGGACCATGTTCCATACCTTGGACATGGGTGTCCGAGAATTTATTTTGAAGGCCGGGTGGGACAACTTAGGAATGGCCAGCGAGTCCTAACTTGACACACAGAAGGGAGCAAGCTACAAAGACATATTTTATATCATTGGAAAGATCTCGAGGAGATAAACACGAAAAGTGTATGTGCCAGTGTGTCCACGTGTTAATAAGCTCACAAAGTGGCTCTGAAAATGCATTTCTGCAGAAATTTCTGGCAGAAATTTTTATTTCTCCAGAAATTTCTGTAGAAATTTTTTTTCCTGCAGAAATATCTGGCAGAATGTTTTTATTTCACTACCAGAATTATCTTAATTTAACAAAATTAGAGAGTATAAGTAATGATACTGCTGCGTGAGTGGTAGTTTCATGCTTAATCCAAGTGATAAGCACTTAGCGTGATCAACTGATCTGATATTTTGGTTTCGCTACCAGAATTATTTTAGTTAAATAAGATTAAACACCATCGTTATATAATTTAATATAGACTTTCTTTAAATGATGTCGTTTTCCCTGTTTAACGCCTATTAGTACCAGACAATTTTACAGTGTGAATTTGACCGTATTTCATTATAGCTTTTACAATTTAAAAGGCTTATGCATTATTCCCATCCGCTTCATTATAACACAGTTGTAACCTCTTAGTGGATTCACGTCGTGAAAGATTAATTTAAAAGTACCGGGGTGCATTTTCCAATCCTAATAAGCCCACATTGATTTTGTATGCGATATGGGTTGAAGGCGAGTAGAGGTGAAACCGGACATATACTACATACATACAATAATAACAATGTAAGACATGTGATCCATAATTTGAATTTATCAACATGCCCGAAAAGACCAGCGTACCAGATGAGATGATAAACAATACCTATGCGACAATGCAAGAGTGTTCAAAGTGACAATACCCGCGAAAATGTAATTGCCTCTTTGAAACAATGATTTATGCCCTCCTTATTAACACGTGAAAATTTCTGCCAGAAATTTCTGCAGAAATGCATTTTCAGAGCCACTTTGTGAGCTTATTAACACGTGGACACACTGGCACATAAACCTTTCGTGTTCATCTCCTCGAGATCTTTCCAATGATATAAAATATGTCTTTGTAGCTTGCTCCCTTCTGTGTGTCAAGTTAGGACTCGCTGGCCATTCCTAAGTTGTCCCACCCGGCCTTTTTGGATACATAATTTTGCCAAGATTGGCGTTTGTTCTGTTCAATAGTACGCCGCGTTAGCATTTAAAATTTTGAATTTATTTAAATTATGCACCATAGGATGGCGACGGAAATAATGTTTCGCTTTTTTCCTTGCCTTCCTAGTTTGCATTCATCAGTGAACCATGGTTTTCGTATGTGTGGAACTGCAGAGGGCTTTGATATACACTCATCAGCTATGGAATTCAGTTCATCAGAAAAACATTCAATAGCATCAGGAACGTCAATAAAACGTTCAGGTTTAAGTTTTCAGCACACAGTGTTTCATATAAAGCCCAGTTAGCCTTTTAAAAATTCCGCCTTGATGATGGAGGAACATCAGATGGAGTTACAGCTTTTAATATAGTAGGAAAATGGTCACTTCCACAGAGGTCATCGTGGACAGGCCATTCGAATTTATATAGCAGTTCTGAATTTGTGAGGGACAAGTCGAGAGCGGAATAAGTCTCTGTACCAGGGTGTAAATATGTGCTGGAACCATCATTATAAATACATAAATCATTGTCAGAACAAAAGTCCTCCAACAATTTACCTTTAGTGTTTGTAGTTACACTACCCCAGGGTGGCTTGTGCCCATTTAAATCTCCCATTATAATACAGGACTTCGGGAGTTGGTCATATCGAGCTTGAAGATCAGTTTTGGCAAACGTCGAAGACGGCAAAACATGAAGAGAGCATAGCGTTAACACTACATGTAAAGTAATTCTCACAGCAACAGCCTGCATATTAGTATTAAGTGAAACAGGGCTTTGAATAACGTTTTGTCTGACTAGAATGGATGATCCGCCAGTGGCCCTATCACCCAGAGGTGAAAAATAATGATATGCATTAAAATGACGAAGGTGAAATGTATCTGTTTGTTTCAAGTATGTCTCTTGGAGACATAACGCTGAAGGTGTAACATCTCGGACTAATAACTGTAATTTATGTAAATTAGTCCTCAGTCCTCTGCAGTTCCACTGTACAATATTATTGGAATAAACTATCTTTTGGTCGGATTTATTGGAACACGTTACAATTTAATTCTGGACTCACAAAAGTCCAGAAACTCTCAGCACTGTGGCCACTCTCTCACAAAGGATTTGGCAAAATTAAACAGGCAGCTGTTATGTATATGTGCTAAGGATGAAAAAATGAAAAAAGTTTTTTTCGAAAACTCAAAATTTAAACTCGCTCGCCCATGGGCACGCCCATGGGCGAAAGTGTTTAATTTCATCCAGAATAAATCCTTTGGAGGTCGTAAATGAATGAAAAAATGTTAATATGTATCATGACAGAAATTTCAGCTTGTTGTGACTTGACTCTGCTAACTGACAGCGATTTAAAAAAATCTCGCCCATGGGTGAAAAACATATTGGCCCATGGACGAGAATAATTAATGTCATTGAAACTACATGTTTTTTTCCAGGCTTTGCAGTTTTGCAATAAATGAACGTGTATTTATTAGTGTCGTGACACGAAATTAAACTTATTTTGACATAATTCGGCTAATTTAGAGTGATTTTTCAAAAAGTCTCGCCCATGGGCGAAAACCATTTGGCCCATGGGTGAGAATATTTACTTTTACTCAAAATACACCTTTTCCCATGTTTGGAGGTTGTGAATGGATGATAGTATGTTCATAAGTATCATGTCACAAAATTCAACTCATTTTGAATTAATTCCGTTAATTTAGAGCTATTTAACAAAATCTCACCCATGGGCGAAAAACATTTTGGCCCATGGGCGAGAATATTTCCTTTTACCCCAAACACATCTTTTCCAATATTTGGAGGATGTAAATGAATGATAGTACATTTATGAGTACCATAACAAAATTTCAACTCATTTTGACTTAATGCCTCTAAGTGAGAGCAATTTTGAAAACTCTTGCCCATGGGAGAAAGACATTTTGGCCCATGGGCGATAATATTTGCCTTCACTCACAATACATCTTTTCCTTTGGTTTGGAGATTGTAAATGAATGAGGATATATTTATGAGTATCATGGCACAAAATTCAACTCATTTTGACTTAATTCTGCTAATTTGTAACAAGTAGAAGAATATGGACTTCCACTTAAATTTTCATAGTTTTTGTTATTGTCTTGGAGGTTGTAAATTTATGAATGAAAGTGTGTTTATAAGTATCATGACAAAGAAAATGAAATCATTCCGGTCTTAATTCGACTAATCTCGCTCGTGGACGAAAATATTTTCGTTTGCTTGTTTTCTTTATTTTGCAAACATATGGTTTAAAAATAGATGAAATTCTAATGAAAATTCAGTTTAATTTCGTGAGTTTAGTTTTGTGTCGCACTCAGCAATATCCCAGCAATATGGCGGCGGTTTGTAGATAATCGAGTTTGGATCAGACAATCCAGTGATCAACAGCATTAGCATCGACCTGCACAACTGGGAACTGATGACATGTGCCAGCCAAGTCAGCGAGCCTGACCACCCGATCCCGTTAGTCACCTCTTACGACAAGCATAGTCGCCTTTTATGGCAAGCATGGGTTGTTGAAGCCCTCCTCTACTCCAGATCTTCACGGGTCCCGAACACAGAGCTTTACTTCCATCAACATATACAGTGCACTTAGAATACAAAGCCTGGAGATTCTTTTGAATTTAGGTATTCTATAAATATAACAAAATTCAACCTATAGCTATGAAGTTGAAGTTATTTGTGAAAGCCCTAATCAAGAGTGACCAAACTCCAGTGACTATGCTGGGACACATTAATAAACGGTGTTGTGAGATCTTTAAACTGTATTGAAATATGTCTTGTCAATTCCACTGACATTCACCAAATGTACCTACCTAGTAGTTTTAAGTGTACCTACCCAGTTTAGCATGTTTCGTTTTAATAGTGTGGTCTCCATTTTTAGTAATTTCCGTTTGCCCGTCCCAGCTTTTCTTCGTCCGAGGTTTTATGGGGTATTCTCCTATTTGTCAGACCAGAAATAATCTACAACAGGGGTAGGTCGCTCGCTTGTTTTCTTTACCATTTGTACTAATTAGTATGCGCCTCGTCATGCTCCAATGCAGACAGTGACCTGATTCGTTTCCATCGCAACTTAGGCTGCGTTTACTTCAGCCACTTTACCGTATCAGTCGAAATCTTACAATGAATGAATGAATGAATGAAGAGCAAGAAGTATATGTAAATGAATGAAAGAAATAATAAAAGAAAGAAGTGCATATGTGAATGAATGAGAAAGATATAATAAAAGAAAGAAGTACATATGTGAATGAATGAGAAAGATATAATAAAAGAAAGAAGTACATATGTGAATGAATGAATGAAAGAATAACTGATACACCACGGCCATCCCTTCCAAAACATGCTAAAGAACGCAAAGCTATCGTTAGATCACATGTGTTAACATCAGCTTGTTATTGTCTCCCTGGTCAGACGTAACAATTGTCAGACAGGTTAAAACAACAAACTATCTGGTTGACTGCACAGCTGCCTGTTGACGTAGTATACCCACATCACCTACTTTTCCTGCGTAACCTTCATCTACATCACCACCCTTAATATATTGAGCAGAGAGCACAGAAGGCCGTATAGATGTAACCACTGAACCGTGGCGTCTCTGTGCCTCCCAAGTTCCCAAGTGGGGGTGTCCTTCTCTACCTCTTCCATTAATCTTTAAAACATCTAACAAGCTCAACGCATGCATCTTTTTTAAAATGTGATGTTATACATAATCATAAGAGTATTTTTATGTGTTATACAGTTGATAAATTATTATTTTATGATACATATATGTATGACACTCTGGACAGGTCTAGGGCATTTTGTGTTAATTTACCATTCCCGTTTTCATAATGCTTAAAAAAGACACTCATTAATCTATCACAGAGTTTTGTCATTCCTTCACTCCAACATGGTTGCTAAATCCCCTATGATCATAGTATATCGACTCTCCGATACCCAATTCACCTAATCCTGAGAAATCAACCAGTCATGACATACCCACATCGCCTAATTAATTTTCCGTACCGATCGAGTAAAAAATACATAAAATGGGAGGACGCCTTGTTAACTAATGGGAGTGAGCCTTGTAGGGAGTACCCTCACTCTCACAAACCCACATATTGAGGAGAAGCGGCCGTGTTTGTCGGGGATTTTTCTGGCTTTGCTAAATAAATCGTACATAAACATGTAAAAGTTTTTGCTTTGATTCTGTATCTACCCACATTATGACATTGAGACCATTTTGATTTATCGAGTAAAATACGATTGAATAGTTTTGAGCTTGAATCTTGCCACTTTAGCGCTCTATCTTTTTAAATGGGGCGTGCATACTAATATTTAGGTGGTTTTTATTATTCCATCTATTTGTTTAAATTAATTGATTTATCTGTTTTTGCCTTGTTTTTTGTTTTTTCACTGCTAGTGGCCCAGCGAGTGAGTCTGCTTTGATAGCTGTAAATTTATTCTGACGTTTGACGAGCGGGACGTTAACAAGAACATATATGGAGCCCCTGCATCAATACGTATTAAAGTGTTTGAAACATTATTCTAGACCATTATTTGTACACAACTGATGAAATGTACCTGAAAGATCAAGGTTCATAAGAACGTACAGGGCACATTTCTCCTACCCCATTTAAGAATGTCCATTTCTGTAGAGCAGTGGTTCGAATCGACTATAGTTAGTACCATGTTAATATAATACATGGTTTCAGCTTGTTTTGATGCTCTTGATATTTAAACATTCGTTATGGTAAATACGGTGTAGCAATGTGATGAAGAATATGTGGGTTTTCTTCATCCCATTTCATCCACCGATGAGAATGGTGGTATCCTCTTTTGGTTCACACCCGGATTGTCGAATGTTTTATCAAATACACAACAGGACTGTCGAAAAGCAGTGGAGTGTGACAGTGCTCAACACTGTTCTAATGACACCCGGGGCGTCGACTGCCTTGGAGAACTTGTGCCCGAGAATAGCAGAAGACTCGTCTCTACGCTAATTAACGAGCTAAAATACATACACAAAGACATCGGTGAAAGAATGAGCTGTGGAACCAATTCCTGAATGATAGTCGTCGCACGAACAGTCGTCGAGAAAGTTGGCGTCATCGTGAATCGAGGGTCTGTGAGCAAAGTAAACTGCATATTGTGACACAGTGGCCACAATAAAGAATAAAGAACTTCAGCGTCTCAACGAGCAGCTCCAAAGACAAGAGATTTCCGTAATGAGCTGTGCTCATCAGACTGTCTACCTCGCTCATGTTGACCACATTACGGTACTTTATAACGTATTTGGTTTTCCTTCATGTCCGGAGCGTCGAACGCCATAGTGTTGACACCTGATTACCTCCTTACGTAATACCCGAAACATCGAATTTACAAAATTTTCAATTCAATTTTAGACAGCCCAGGCAAGTTGTTTGTTTAAGGAGTAAGAGGATGAGGAGGCATGGTCGACTAGATTTCTTTGTTTAACTAATCTCACACGGCCTTCACCTATAGAGGGAATGATTTCTGTTCAGTTATGACATTTATGTTCTCCATAGGTCTTTATTTTCTCCACACATCTCCATGTTGTTGTATATTTGTGTGTCTTGTAACTCTGATTGGGACTGGTGAACAAGCTTTACAGTACCTCACCCATACAGCATATAATACAACATATAAATGAAGCATGTGTCGTCATCCATATGAACTATCATATGATAACATATGCATACATATCATTACATCAAATACAACTACCATATAAGTAAACATGAAAAATAGAGTTATGGTTTGTTGTGTCTGACTAGCTCTTTGTAGAAACACTGAACATTTGTCAGAAGGTTTTTGACAAGTTAATTAGTTTCCTGTTAAAAAATTAAAAATCAAGCTTTGTGTTTTATGATAAAATCGTGGACGGATTCAACTATTTTCTGGTTTCCACAGTGAATAAGTTCTTTTCCGTTCATAGACCACAGTGAGAAAAGACCCATCTTCAAGCAGTAAGGAAGACCATGATCACAGCAAAAATAAGCTGGTTTCCGGAACACTGAAACCGAGAGGAAACGTCATGGAAACCAACATTTCCAGTCGGTTTCCAGGGAGTTTCCTATAGTTTCATTGTGGTTTCCATGCAACTGAAACTGCACCATTTCAGGATGGTTTCCAGTTCGTTTCATTACCCACTCCTCCAAGCGGGATCCAGTTGGTTTCCATGTATGAGTTTATTGTAGGTTTCAACCTGGTTTCCATGTATGAGTTTATTGTAGGTTTCAACCTGGTTTCCATGTATGAGTTTATTGTAGGTTTCAACCTGGTTTCCAGGTATGAGTTTATTGTAGGTTTCAACCTGGTTTCCAGGTATGAGTTTATTGCAGGTTTCAACCTGGTTTCCATGTATGAGTTTATTGTAGGTTTCAACCTGGTTTCCGTGTTGTAGTTTCCAACCTAGTTTAATACCTAGTTTCCATGTCCTGAAACTTGCTCTTGTCGACCCTTTACCCGGTCCTCCGGAAAAGATGTTGTTTCATGTCTCACATGTAGCAAATCAGGTATTTTATACAATTGCATAATGGTAAAAGGCTTCGGGATGACAAACAACAGAATAAAACATAAATTCATTAAAAGTTTATTTATATTCAACAATATGTTTGTAAACAAATAATATGGGGACTATTCAAGTTAGTAAATGAAATAAAAGCAAGGGAATAACTAGCAGTGAGTACAGAATATTTTTCTTAAACACACTGTAGACCAGCCCATATCACTTGGCTTCCTAGTTTGAAAAACGTTAGCTCTTTCCCCAAGAGAGGAAGAACTGTGTGCTTCTTCTCCTCCGGCCAGTCAATCGTTTCACAGCCTTCCTCCTTTCCAGCTTCTGAAATTTAGAAAACAAACTATCAGTACAAACAAGCATTCGTCTACGATATCCATGGCTAGAGAAAAGAAAACGGTCAAACATTGCGTGAGGTGAAATACACTGAACCCCATGTCCGATAAGCGAATAGATCAAAAAGTATAAACTGAGCATTTAACATCAAAAGTTTCAATCGCAGAACAGCTTATTGATATATGATAGAGTGCAGAGACATGAAGATATTCGCCTTTGAAAGCCATAATTTATTTTCTGAATGTTACTTACAATGCACATTATGAGTATAGAACTACGATTTATCTGTTATTGTGAAAAGACATGTTTTCTTAACCAATAATGTGGAGTCATTCATCCAGACAAGCTATGAATATGGGGTCACAAGCAAACGCTGCAGCATAATGTGCTGCATAATATTTAAAAATTTTAAGCTGTATTTTTCAAAGGATAAATTGCACTTTTTAAACAGTGTTCATTTTGAAATTCCTTGAATGTACATAGAAAGAATCCAAATTAACTTGATATTTTAAAGGTTTCCTTAACATGTTTAATCTCTGCAAGATGTAAAATGACTAGAATATGTTTACTTACTCTGAACTTTTTGCCTTTCTTTGCGTACAAGCCGTGGGCCTCCGCTTTCCCCACACCTTCTTAAGTGATCCATATTGTTCATCCAAACCCATCAAAAAGCTTCTGAAAGGAGACATGTGCATGATGCATAACTATAAGTGAAACATGTTTCCAGTTGGAGGTTACAAGAATAGTGACATGCACCATGCATTCTTACTGATTCCTAAGATTTACATGATTTGGTTTTGTTGTATGTACATTATGTACTGGATGGTTCAGGTTATACATACCTTTTGTATGTCAAAATGAGTTGGTCCTGACTGCCTTCTTCAGTTTTTCCAACACTGCCCTCCATTATGCTGGAAACGTAGAAATGCATCGATTAAAAAAAGTCAGGAACTTGTCATATTGCACTCTTGATAACGATAAAGTGTCGAATAAAAAGAATAAATATGAATTTGCAAAGTGTAGAATATGCTAGATGAAAAGAATCCAGGTCAGCAAATTCATATACTATTTTGGGTTGGCAATCCATCATTGTATACCCATATATTCTTTATATCAAAAACTCTTCGTAACCTTTTCTGTGGGACTAACACAATCCACATTTCTTCATTCAGAGTTCGTTAAATCTTGATATGATAAGCATAACACTACTTACAACAGATGGCAAATCTAAATTATCTCATAAATCAATAGTATAAAAATATTCAATATTTGAAAACATTGTGAAATTTCAATTTTGAAATTTCACTCAAACAATGCACCAAATCTGGTCAGAGAATCCCTAACCTATAAATGCAAAATGACACACTATCCCCGACTACATTGTTTTCAAACGTGCAAATATCAAAAGCAATATGAAAAGGATTCCTTAAATAAATATTCGCATTTATAAATACGTTTGAAGTTATTTTGAGTCGTAACAAGCACATAAGCAATGATATACTAGAGATATTTGTGATTTATTTTTTTCTTGCAAAGATGATTTTTCATTCATTAACACATTGAACCATTTTAATCGTGTGTGAGACGATCCAAATCACAGTAATATTGAGTTTTTGAATTAACCGAGTACTGAGTGAAGGAAGCCATACATCTCTCTTGCTAAGAATTCGACACGCCTCTGTTTACCGAGGTCCATCAAGTCTAAAATTTCATATGTATTGTAGTAGTTACTTATTTACGTTAAACATTACGAATAACATGTGCTATTGCTTATTTCAAGAAAATAACACTGTACCTGACCAGATCGCGGAATGTTCCTTTTCTCCCGCTGCGATCGACGACTGCTGCTGTTCTCAATTTTTTAAGTATCCGAATCTCCAAAGCTTCTATTGTAAATCTCATTGCCAGTCTCTTGAATCAGATAACACGGGCAAACGTAGGAATACTGCACTGTGTTGACTTCCTTGTCGTCGTTACTGGACATACCGGGTGAGAACTGCTTTCAAAATAGTCGTCTCAAAACAACTTGGGATCAAGTGACAAAATGGCGGCAACCGTGCGTAGGGGCATTGTGGGTAAAAAGAAATACCTGATCCTTTTTCGATTGGCAGGCACGAAATCCTTCTCTGACCCAATTTGGATGTGATTTTAAGACAAAGACTGAAAACCACCACTTCAGTACATAAAAATGTTGCTTTTATAAAATGTCACGAGTTCGCGTGCCCATGGATTACCGGTTCATTACTTCCGGTTTTGTCTGTCAACACCTGACTCAGGTAAGTTCTATTGTTTTTACAGCTTAGCTAATTTTGATAATAGGAGCCTGTTAAGTGGGGACTGCCCCAATGAAGCCGACACACGAACCCCGACACACTAATGACCTGACACTGATTAGTTGTCAAGTATTTGAACTCAGTGTCAAAGTATGCCAACTATAAATGCTTTTAACGCAACACTTTACGCACTGCCTCAGTTTATTGTATAATTCACGTATATTCTGCATAAATAGCATCATGTAAGTACCGAACTGACAATTGTTTTAATGACTTATACTAATCTTCCTAAATGCTTATACTCTTTCACATTCCCAGGAGTTGGCAGTCTATCGCCTGTTTTTTTTATATATTGTATCATTTACCTTTTAATTATTAATATATATCTGAACTATTGCTATTGCTAAAGTGGCTTTAATTTTATTTATTTTTATACAATATATTTACCGAAAGGAATACAAGCCCGTACACAACTCAATGATCCAATAAGTTATAATTAATATATAATAAAAGTTTGAGCAATGTTTCTATGCAGAGTCAACTCACCTTTTATTCTTGTATATAGATATCACTGTTTTATTATTTCTTTTCAGATAAAGAAAGCGTATGATTCTCAATTTGACAAAGCAGACAACCGAAACCTGGACTTGCCCCATTCATCCCAATCTAGAGAAACAGAACTAAGTGTGCCTCGCGCACATAGCTGGGCAAAGGCCATTTATAGCCATTCGTCCTTTCACCATTTGCATGTTTAGTACGGTTATTGTGAAGTTTGTGTACATGGTAGTTGGAACATGATGCTTCATTACATTACAAGAATGTGAAGGAAAAAAAGTGTATAGTTTGTTCTTGTATCATCAGTTTGAAGCCACATTTAATATTGTGATATCCAAAGAATGATGCGTCAACAATTTACTTTTGTTATCTTGTTCATCTAAGCAATGATACGAATCTACTATTCCTTCGCCAGGCACATTCAGATTGAATTATAACACCTCGTGAAAGCTAAGTCAGGAATGGAAACCAACATATGACCATAGCTTCATGTCAGTTTCCATCACTGGAGCTTAGAGTATCCATTATGGATTCTATTTGGAAACTAGGTCACCCAGTTTTACTGAATGGATACCAACTGGATGTCAGGATGGTAAACAATTACACATTTTATGATACTTAGTTCAAAACAGCAATGGAAACCAACATGAAACTACATTTTCTACTTTTCTGTTGGTTTCCATTTAGTGAGATCTGAGAGTTGCAAATTCCAGGTATGGAAACCAACAAGAAACCCCCGAACTTAGTTTCATTTTGGTTTCCATTTACAGGAATACCAAAATCACATTTCCAAAATGGAATCTAGTTGGAAACTCAGTTAGTGAGTTTCAGGGAATGGAAACCAACTGGATTCCGCAATTACCCACATTACGGATGGTTTCCAGGTTTCTGGAAACCAAGTCATTTTTGTAGTGGATAGCGTATGGAGTGCGTGTGTCTTGGTCATCTCCTCCGTTACCCCCTCCCCCGAATCCACACCCCACCAGGACGTGTAGGACTTGTCTCGGTGGATAAAAAGGGACTCCTATAACCCCATATACCCCTAATCACAATGCTATAATTTGTCGTTTTTGTGTATCCGGTTTTGTGTATTCTGTAGTATTGTATAGTACTGGTGAGTATCAAAGCAATATTTTGCTTGCTAAACGAACCACATTCTTTGAGAATCAAAATATGTTTTAAGCATATTTCCAAAAACTGAAATGCAGCATGCACACAATAACTAAATTGGAAGGAATATCGTGCCGGACAAGGTTTTCCAGAGCACATGCACATAAATGTCAATGTCTTTCAAAGACTAATATGTGCAGGTCTTGCAAAAGGACAAAGCAGGTATGCTTGACAAAGTTCTTGCAAAGGAGGTTTATACACAACACCAAAACCAACTGGTCAGCTCGACGCCTTATAAAACAATCAATTCGAGATTTCCTTTGAATGTGAGATATTTGGCTGCGCGTCTTGCACAATGAGTCTTTTTCATCCATATACACTCACGAACACCTGTTCATTTAAAAGCTGGTGTCCCCTAATGACCTAATGTGATCCATGGATGAATTTTGTATATGACAAGTAAAATACACTTGAAAGCGGCAGCTGTTTTACTCCAATAAACAAGACCAGCAAGACGAGACATGACTTTTTCGGCGCAAATTGTCGTAGGCGCTTTGCGGAAATTACGTAAGTGAACGCGGAAGAAACAGAAAGCGTCATCGTTCCGCTAAGTTTCCATTGTCTTTGCGAGTTATGCTGAGATACTCAACAAACTGAGATAAAAGTAAAAATGATGAAAAAGTGGAAATCAGTGTGTGGATTAGAACTTGAAATCACTTATGAAGTCTCTGACAAAGTAATATCTGTTCAGGTCATGATCATTTGGAAAAAAACCCGAAAGTTCTATGGATATACAACTTCTTACAAGGTAAGCAGCATTTCGGCGTAGCTGTTAAACTCGTTATCAAGAAAGGGATATCTACGGGGTAGTCCTGTAAGTTAAACCTTTGTTTTGGGTCGAGGTTAAAATCGTTTGGTGTAGTGACAACGGTGTTGTTTTATGGGATTAGACAAGGATTTTCTATTAAAAAAAGGTAAAATGTGTGTCCTCGGGAAACGAAACAAGACACGTGTACCAGAATGTAAGTGAATCGATGTTAGCGAGTTCAATCAGTGACTTCAGTTAATAAAATGGGCTTTCAGTTCACTCCTTCCATTAGTAATGAGTTATTTAGTTTCTTGATAAAATTGCTTGCAAGGTGAACGTTGGAAATGACAGTTTTCAGGATCATTTTAACAACTTCAGTTATGACAAATGCGCTGCTATGCTTCACGTTTCGTCCTACCTATTTTACGGGAAGATACCTTTGTGTAAACGGTTATATGTTCATTTTGAGAAATGGTAAAAAGGGAGAATATATGAATATAATTCGTGAGAATATATGAGAATATAATTCGTGAAAATGAATTTTGAAAGACTGTTCCAGTTCCAGTTGTCTCAACAACATAATTTCTAAAATACTTAGAGACCCAAATCACGAAAGCCAAAGTAAATCTTTTCGAGTGTAGCAAAAATAGTGAAAATTTATTAAAAAAATAGAAAAGTAAACGCAAAGTCAATCTTGATTATATTGCGTATTGCTCATAGCCCGATATAATGATTACACATTAATAGTATGGATACGTTAATCTATAGTTTAAACTAATCTCCTCAAGTAATCGGGACTGGATTGGCAAGCGTAAACATGCATATCAATGCCGCTCCATACCAATAATATAATTACATAACATACATGATAACTACACTTCATGTTCCGCTCGTCAAACGTCAGAATATATTTACAGTTATCAAAGCAGACTAACAGGCCCACTAGCAGTAAAAACAAAACAAAACATAACAAAAACAAATAAATTAATAAATCCAAATGAATAGATGGAATACTAAAAAACAACAAAATATGCACGCCCCCTTTAAAAAGGTAGCGTGCAAAAGTGGCAAACCGGTATTATATGCCAAGATGCAAACTCAAAACTATACAATCGTATTTTACTCGATAAATCAGAATGGTCTCAATGTCATAATGTGGGTAGTTACAGAATCAAAGAAAAATATTGTACATATATGTATCGTGAAATAATAATTTATCAACTGAATAATACATTAAAAAATACTCTTATGATATGTATAACATCACATTTGAGTAAAACGTTGCATACGTTGAGCTTGTTAGATGTTTTAAAGATTAATGGAAGAGGTAGAGAAGGACACCCCCACTTGGGAATTTGGGAGGCACAGAGACGCCACGGTTCAGTGGTTACATCTATACGGCCTTCTGTGCTCTCTGCTCAATATATTAAGGGTGGTGATGTAGATGAAGGTTACGCAGGAAAAGTAGGTGATGTGGGTATACTACGTCAACAGGCAGCTGTGCAGTCAACCAGATAGTTTGTTGTTTTAACCTGTCTGACAATTGTTACGTCTGACCAGGAAGACAATAACAAGCTGATGTTAACATGTGATCTAACGATAGCTTTGCGTTCTTTAGCATGTTTTGGAAGGGATGGCCGTGGTGTATCAGTTATTCTTTCATTCATTCATTCACATATGTACTTCTTTCTTTTATTATATCTTTCTCATTCATTCACATATGCACTTCTTTCTTTCATTATTTCTTTCATTCATTTACATATACTTCTTGCTCTTCATTCATTCATTCATTCATTGTAAGATTTCGACTGATACGGTAAAGTGGCTGAAGTAAACGCAGCCTAAGTTGCGATGGAAACGAATCAGGTCACTGTCTGCATTGGAGCATGACGAGGCGCATACTAATTAGTACAAATGGTAAAGAAAACAAGCGAGCGACCTACCCCTGTTGTAGATTATTTCTGGTCTGACAAATAGGAGAATACCCCATAAAACCTCGGACGAAGAAAAGCTGGGACGGGCAAACGGAAATTACTAAAAATGGAGACCACACTATTAAAACGAAACATGCTAAACTGGGTAGGTACACTTAAAACTACTAGGTAGGTACATTTGGTGAATGTCAGTGGAATTGACAAGACATATTTCAATACAGTTTAAAGATCTCACAACACCGTTTATTAATGTGTCCCAGCATAGTCACTGGAGTTTGGTCACTCTTGATTAGGGCTTTCACAAATAACTTCAACTTCATAGCTATAGGTTGAATTTTGTTACATTTATAGAATACCTAAATTCAAAAGAATCTCCAGGCTTTGTATTCTAAGTGTACTGTATATGTTGATGTTGATGTTGATGTTTTGTATAAGTATAGCTCTGTGTTCGGGACCCGTGAAGATCTGGAGTAGAGGAGGGCTTCAACAACCCATGCTTGCCATAAAAGGCGACTATGCTTGTCGTAAGAGGTGACTAACGGGATCGGGTGGTCAGGCTCGCTGACTTGGCTGGCACATGTCATCAGTTCCCAGTTGTGCAGGTCGATGCTAATGCTGTTGATCACTGGATTGTCTGATCCAAACTCGATTATCTACAAACCGCCGCCATATTGCTGGGATATTGCTGAGTGCGACACAAAACTAAACTCACGAAATTAAACTGAATTTTCATTAGAATTTCATCTATTTTTAAACCATATGTTTGCAAAATAAAGAAAACAAGCAAACGAAAATATTTTCGTCCACGAGCGAGATTAGTCGAATTAAGACCGGAATGATTTCATTTTCTTTGTCATGATACTTATAAACACACTTTCATTCATAAATTTACAACCTCCAAGACAATAACAAAAACTATGAAAATTTAAGTGGAAGTCCATATTCTTCTACTTGTTACAAATTAGCAGAATTAAGTCAAAATGAGTTGAATTTTGTGCCATGATACTTACAAATATATCCTCATTCATTTACAACCTCCAAACCAAAGGAAAAGATGCATTTTGAGTAAAAGTAATTATTCTGGCATATTTAAAAAAAATCTTCCTGAACTCGCAAAAATAAGTCAAAATCAGTTGAATTTGGTGTCATGATACTCACAATGGTACTTTCATTCATTTACATCCTCCAAAACATTAGAAAACATGTATTTGGAGTGAATTAAGTCATAATGAGTTGGATTTTGTGCCATGATACTCATAAATATATCCTCATTCATTTACAATCTCCAAACCAAAGGAAAAGATGTATTTTGAGTGAAGGCAAATATTCTCGCCCATGGGCCAAAATGTCTTTCTCCCATGGGCGAGAGTTTTCATAATTACTATCATTTAGAGGCATTAAGTCAAAATGAGTTGAAATTTGTTATGATACTCATAAATGTATTTCCATTCATTTACATCCTCCAAATATTGGAAAGATGTGTTTGGGGTAAAAGGAAATATTCTCGCCCATGGGCCAAAATGTTTTTCGCCCATGGGTGAGATTTTGTTAAATAGCTCTAAATTAACGGAATTAATTCAAAATGAGTTGAATTTTGTGACATGATACTTATGAACATACTATCATCCATTCACAACCTCCAAAACATGGGAAAAGGTGTATTTTGAGTAAAGGTTAATATTCTCACCCATGGGCCAAATGGTTTTCAAATGGGACTTTTTGAAAAATCACTCTAAATTAGCCGAATTATGTCAAAATAAGTTTAATTTCGTGTCACGACACTAATAAATACACGTTCATTTATTGCAAAACTGCAAAGCCTGGAAAAAAACATGTAGTTTCAATGACATTAATTATTCTCGTCCATGGGCCAATATGTTTTTCACCCATGGGCGAGATTTTTTTTAAATCGCTGTCAGTTAGCAGAGTCAAGTCACAACAAGCTGAAATTTCTGTCATGATACTTAATAACATTTTTTCATTCATTTACAACCTCCAAAACATTTATTCTGGATGAAATTAAACACTTTCGCCCATGGGCGTGCCCATGAGCCTACCCATTGGCCACTGTTCGCCCATGGGCGTGCGAGTTTAAATTTTGAGTTTTCGAAAAAAATGTTTTCATTTTTTCATCCTTAGCACATATACATAACAGCTGCCTGTTTAATTTTGCCAAATCCCCTGTGAGAGAGTGGCCACAGTGCTGAGAGTTTCTGGACTTTTGTGAGTCCAGAATTAAATTGTGACGTGTTTTGGGGATCTACCCCACACTCTTTTGGAGGGCGACACGCTATGTGCCCTAGAATGGACGTTTTCAGAAACGTCCATGTCTTCAAGAGAATCATATTTATTAAACAACTGAATTTTATTTTGTGACCCTTTAGGAGCTCTGCCACTTTGTTGTTTTGAAGCATCAGGCTTAGGCTTAGGTTTCCTTTTAGCAGTTTGTTGTCTATCAGCTGTAGATTGAGACTCAGTGCGTGACTGTGAAGACTTTATGATCAGAAGAAGATGTTCCAGGAAGTGATTCCTCAGTCTCTGATGACATAGCTGGGTATAAAAGTTTTGGAGAGTCGCAATTGACCCAAGTCAAGGTAGTTTGGCAGATTGTAGATGATTTTGTTATTTTAGAGCGGCGCACAGATGATGTGTTTGCTACTGTAGCATAACTTTCTGTAAGGTCAGATCTCTTCACCAGTTTCTTTCCCTCAGAGAAAGAGATGTTCTGGCTAAACTTTAGTCTGTTTATTGCCATTTGCTCTTTCCAGATTGGACACTGTTTCGAAGAAGAAGAATGTTCGCCTGAGCAGTTGGTGCATTTTTTAAAATCACTGTCACAAACTCCTGTTGTGTGTGTCTTCTCACCACAGTGAGCACACACAACAGACAACGTGCAGGTATTTACACAGTGTCCATATTTCTGGCATTTAAAACACCTGAGTGGGTTGGGGATGTAGGTTTCAACTTGGATGTTGGAGTAACCTGCCGTAATTGATTTGGGAGCATTTGGCGATGAAAAAGAAAACAGATAGGTATTTGTTTGGATGGTTGCATTGTTTTTCCGGGTTGAAAAGCGCTTTACATACATCACACCTTGATCTTTCATCTCAGATGCTATGTCAAGTTCGGTCATGTCAGCAAACAATCGATCACGATCTCTGATGCTACCTCTACTCGTGTTCAAGGTCTTGTGAGCAAAAACCGTGACCGGAATACCCACAAAACATTCAATACTCATCAGGCTGGTTGCTTGTTGTTTCTTGCCACACTCAACTAGTAGCGCACCCGAACGTAAGCGTCTAATGTTCTTAACATCACCTGCAATGCCTTGAATACCCTTAGATACTGCGAAAGGGTTCAACTTTAATGGTGTCTTGTCAGGAGTCACAACAACAAGGAGACGCGGCCAGTACTCAATCGATAGAGACGGTCTGTGGTCAGTATCAACAGGATCAATTTCAAGTGGACGTTTTTATGTTTTTGTTTTTTTTGTTTTTTGTTTTTTTTTTGGGGGGGGGGGGGGGGGGATTTCATAAGCCGTGATTGGTGTCGTACGGTTTCATCATCCGAGCTCCCCACCCACCACGGAATATCAAAAGGACAGTGCTAAAGCAAGCGGGCCTCCAGTTTGCAGCACCAAGGATACCCGGATGATATACTCCAGTAGAAGAATTATAAATAATTAGTCTGCCAAATTGGCCCATGAGCCATCGCCTTCTGGCATAAGACTCTAGGCAAAGTTCATATTATCATAATTTACAATCAAACCAGTTACAGATCACCAGCATTGCCAAGGCCGAAATTTAAAACAATTCCAAATCAAATTTGTGCAACGACACATAGACTGTCAATGCACAGGGCTTGGCATGACCAGCCGATTAGTTGAATCGGCTCAATTCAACCACCGATTCAGGTGAAGAAAAGGCCAAAGTGATGTGTTGGGCAAATGGAAAGCAGTTAAAAGTCCAAATGCCCTCAACCACCAGGTTCCCGTCCTCCACCGACACAGGACGCAACCCACGGCAAACAAGTTGCCCAATTTAGTCGCCTCTTAGGACAAGCAACGGGGTGCTGTGGACACATTCTGTCCCGGGTCCACACGGGAGAAGAGCACTTAGCGTTACCCAGCACCCACCACGAGGAGGTAGCTCTTCATGGGTGCCGTATGTGAAAGATGTTTTTGAAGAAATAACTAGAAACACTCAAACAACGGCATGTAGCATTTCAATGGCAGATCGATGAAATGCCATATTTTTCACACCTCAATTACACCCTAACGATTTTAAGCCATAAAACTGTCATTATTACTTGCAAATACCTTTCAAGTAAAGATATGTTTTCCTTCTAAAAATTAAACGAATGTGTGAAAGAAGTTTTTATCGACACAATTTAGTCTATCTTCGCGGTGAACTGAGAATAGAAGCCAGTGAGTTATAACATACCAACTTGAAACTTTACTACAAATCTGTTGTCCTAATACGGACACTAATACCAATTATTTCACTTAAACTGAAGTGACAAAATAGTTAACCTATCTTCTACATCTAGGATTTCAGTTGTTACAACACTCACCGAACTTAATCAGCTGTGGAAAATAAACCGGGCTCAATCTTAAGGGGGCACTGATTTCCATGGACTGGTGGCTTTGTTTGTTATTGTTTTCTCCCGTGAGTACTCGGATGATATCCCAGAATTCGTGACTGGTTCGTGATCTCTGCTGTGCCGCCCATATGCACAGTTGATACTTTATGTGTAGACTGATCAACAAAAATGACGCCATTTTACTTCGTTCTTATGAAAACAAATCAAACACCTTGAAGTTTACTCATCTGCCAGTGGGATGAAAAACGTTAGGACTGAAAAATAACGAAGTCAGTGTACGTCTTTATATTTTGTCTTATAAACCTAATTAGCTCCTTGTCACATTTGTATGCATTTTGAAAGTTAATAAAAAAAACTCCGCACGGTGTGCTTTTACAGTGAATTTCTAACACGATTTTAATGTCTAAACATTGTATAGATTGCCAACGTGAATCATATTTCACACACACCCTATTTGCAACCTAGTGCATGTGAGAAAGTGGTCTTTCTCACCACTAAGAACCCTTCAAACATAATAAAATAATAGTTAAAGATGAGGAGTCGCTGATGCAGTTTCCACAGTTTATTCTGGAAGTGTGCCCTGTTACAGCACAATACATAATACACATCACAATCATCACAACACACCTGCAAATATGAAAGAATGAACAATTATGTATAATATTTAGTTCACCTTGCACTGGCATTTCAATGTAAATACAATAATAGTTTTGTACACAGTAGCCATATCAATATTTACAGTTAGTTGGAATATTTACTAAGGGAGACAAGAAAGATAATTATTATAATGATTCATCCCTTAATAAATAAAACATATATACATAAATAACGTTTCACACAAACAACAAAGACTGAACATAAAACATTAACATTATACCTTGATATAAATTTATCCTGTCTGACTAAACGATATGTAAAAACTTAATTGATGATTGAAATAGACTAAGTTACGGAATAAAACATAGTTGCTTACCTTATAACACAATAAAATAATAGTTAAAGATGAAGAGTCGCTGATGTAGTTTCCACAGTTTATTCTGGAAGTGTGACATAGGTTGCACACAGACCCGACTTTTATAGGTCTTCGCAGCTAAGGAAACTACGTCAGCAGACTCAATTAAGTTATTTATAATTTAGACTTTTAACTTAACAATTAAACCTAACTACATGCGTGTTAAACAATGGCATGGAGAACTATGTAACAATACTAATTAATTGAATTGGCGGTTGACAAGGTGAGCTATATTAATTACAAGCTGTTTACCTGGCAACTAGATGTTGTTACAAGAGATTAGCGGATTAGCGTCTGCCAAGCTTGAAACTTATGACAATAAAAGTGGACAATATAAATATATACACAAATTAGATTAAAATATTACAGTAAAATACTCTAAAATACTTGATATTAAAATATGAAAAAGGTACACATTTTGTAACTGGGACAATACCCCTCTGTGACGACAAGCTTTTGCCCTCCCTCAAAAGCGGCATAAAGCATGGGGAAAACTAAGAAATAGGTAACGCTGGCGCTTTCGTTAATGGTCGATACATATTATGGTGTAGAAAAAATAGTGTTGCTGAAAATGGCATACTCATAATTTTATTGATACGGTAACGGGCAACAGGAGAAATTTTAATGACATTTGGTACAACAAGCGTCTGATGGTTAAGCTGGCTGGTAATGGTGAACTTAGAACAATTAATGTACAAGGTGGGAAAGAAAATGCCGTCAGTCTTGATATCAGACAAATCATGTGGAGTGAGTGAGTGAGTGAGTGAGTTGAGTTTTACGCCGCACTCAGCAATATTCCAGCTATATGGCGGCGGTCTGTAAATAATCGAGCCTGGACCAGACAATCCAGTGATCAACAACATGAGCATCGATCTGCGCAATTGGGAACCGATGACATGTGTCAACCAAGTCAGTGAGCCTGACCACCCGATCCCGTTAGTCGCCTCTTACGACAAGCTGAGTCGCCTTCTATGGCAAGCATGGGTTGCTGAAGGCCTATTCTACCCCGGGACCTTCACGGGTCACAAATCATGTGGAACATTTACATCTAGGAAAGATGGACAGAGCGACAAGTACATTAGAGGTACCATTTGACACATTGTACCTGTTGACAGTTCTAAATAAATGTAAGTATGGTAACGATTACGTTGATAAAGTTTGTAAATTATATCAATGAGGAGGATAAGACACAAAAATGATAAAATAATTGGGATTTGTTTATAAAGGACTTTGACTACAGGTAAAGTATTTACTGGAGCGGGAGTTGATGGCAACTGATATTCAAAATGGGGAAGTTCACTTTTTACTGGAGCTGCTTGAGTTACTAAACAAAGGGCTGTTGTAAGGGATCTAAGCTTAAAGAACATATATACAGTGGCTATTATACAGAAGGTTGAACTTGCCAAGGATGAAATAGTAAGCCAAAAGTTTAAAGTAAATCCACTGCTTTGAATAGCAATTTCACCATTTTATAGAGACTCTGTTAAGGTTTTATAAATGCCATTGTTGTTTTTGACCTTTTTAAAACCATGCGTTTTAAACTCAGATGATCCCTGTTATCATTAGCAATTACCTCACTCAATTTGTGATAATAAATTTGAAAATCAGGAATTTGTACAGAAATAGGGGCAGGGTAGGTGGTGTCACCCATAATAGCATCTACAGAGTTATCGTCAAAGAAGTGCTGCAATAGTGCAAGGTTAACTGGATGCAAAAGAGTTAAATTAGAAGTGTTATTATTGCATTTGCCTAGTTTTGCTGGGATTAAGTAAGTTTGAGTGCTCAGGGAACACATGCAAGGTGTACTTAGCATACAGAAATTGCAACCCTGGACAACTTTTTGACCAGAGGGACAACTAAGAGTGAGTAAGGGAGCGTTGTAGACTAATGCAGTAGGTGGGTTAATTTGCTTTACCTTTGACTGCCATTCATGCACAATGAAACGGAAATTACAGAGTTGCTTAATATCTAATTTATCATTGAGAAATAGGGCCATTTCACAGGAGGGTACAGATGCTGAAATGAAAGTTGGGTAAAAGGGGCAGTGTAGTGTAGAAGAACCATAGCATAGTTGATGTTCTTAGGGTGTGTAGTGCTCATGGTTGACAGACAAAGCAATGTAAGAGGGAAGGTGTGAAAGTTGTGTAGCATGTTCAGAGGATGAGTTAATTGACACTGGAAAAGACAAAATGTTAAATATATTGAACGATTGTTTAAGGGAACTGATAGGAAATTTGACTGAAATATAAAGCTTATTAGGAGTTGGCCTGGAATGCAAAAATTTAGCATAGTTATAATAAAACTGAGGAAAAGATTGCAAGAGGTTGAAACCAATGTATTTTGTATGTAGAATCTTTTTAATATGGTGAATTGTTTTGGACAGAACATCCGGTGAAATAAGTGAAGGCGAAAGTTTTCCCTTAATTAAATCATGCACACCAAGTTTAAATTCTTCTAATTTATGTTCAATTAGAGAGGCTTGCTCTAACTGGTGTGTCATGATAGAAGAAAGGGATGCAGATGCTTCCTTGAGACTATTGTAAGAGGCTGAAATACTGGCAGTGGCATGCCGTATAGCCTGGTGGTTGAGCTTGATTCCTTGTAGGGCATTCTGGAATGGTGGACATGAAAGATGACATGTGATGAGAGTATTGGGTTAAGGAATTTGCTACATGAAGACTATTCTGTGTCAACGCATTAATGTGCTTTTCCAGAATGTTGACATCCTCGGTGGTAACAGTTCTGAAAAGTTCTTTGGAGAATTGTCCAATAAATGAAAGTAGAGTGCGCTTGGTTCTCTGGTTCTTGGGTGGACGTGAAATGGGGATAAGGGACTGGATCTGATGAGCTGTAATGTTAAGGAACGAGGCACACCGGGTCTTGATGCCGTTTAGATTAGCTTGGATGATTTTTACAGCATTACAGGTAGCATTATCCCGATGGCATCCGCTGATGGATTTCATGTGGAATTTCGTTGCAAGGTCAAGTTCGTAGGTGTGGATCCAGTATTCATCTGCGAACCTGACCTTTGCTGATGACTTGAAGACGATACCATAATTGATCCTCTGTATGAGTTGACTGTCAGCTGAAGAAAAGCCTAACTGCACCATGATAAGTAATCCCACGAATATATAGACAATGAGATTGAAGATACCTGAAAGAAAGAATAATGTTTTTGGATAGGAACAGGTCTCAATGAGGAAGCCTTACGTCTAATGTAACCTTCTAGCACTAAGGAACCTTAGTTAACTAAGGTGAAGGGAGGCTTATTCACATCCATGATTAGTAAATGTTAGTAGATTAGAAGAGGAGAATGACAGAAGGAGGAAAGTATTGGCTATATATGGGATATCATGGTCAGTTGCTTCTTGTGAAGAATTTCGGCTGGCGTTTTCTTCTTTTTCCAGAGAGGGTTATCTTTGCATGGAACTCTTGTAGCACATACGCTGGTATGTTTTCAGCTGGTTCCCATGATGCTGGATGTCCTACCCACTTTACTCTGTAGATTCTTTTGCTATTGGAAGTCTTCATTCGAGGGATCTTTTCTACGGGATATGGGTTGTCATCCTGTGTTGGAGGTGGTGTTGGAGTACTTGGCGGATCTGGATGTTGATCCGGGATATCCTGGGCAGGTGTCTGGGTGTCTTGATTTTGAATAATATGCTGGACTTCTTGCTCATCTTGATCTTGGTGATTGGCTGTCTGGCGAAGATGGAATGGCTTTAGACGATTAGCATGTACCAGGGCTTCATGTTCTTTCTGTGTCTCGGCATGGAAGAGCTTGAAGGTATGGTTTGGTCCAATGTCACGAATGTACCAGGGTCCTGTCCATTTCTGGGTTAGCTTAGGGCAGGGAGCCTATATAGAGAGGGGAGGGGAAACTCCTCGAAAAACCGCTGAACGTATGTCTCGCTTTGTCACGTGACCAGTGGAGACAATATGGCGGCAGCTTAGTATTAAAGATTGAGCTCGGTTCATTTTCAACAGCTGATTACATTCGCTGAGTGTTGTGACAACTCGGATCCTACACGTAGAACATAAGTCACCTGTTCTGTTACTTCAGTTCTAGTCACATATTTGTAATTAGTGTCCGTATAAGAAAATATGTTTGTAGTAAAGTTTAAAGTCGGCATCTTGTAACTCTCTGGCTTCAATTATCGGTACACAGCGAAGATAGACTGAGTTTCGTCAATAAAAGCTTCTTTCACACATTCCTTTATGTTTTAGCAGGAAATTATACCTTTAGTTGAAAGGTATCTGCAAGCAATAGTGATAGTTTTGTGACTTAAAAACATGTTGGGGTTTAATTGGGGTGTGTGAAAAATGTGGCAGATCGCCGATCTGATCTGATGCGCCATTGAAATACTACACGCCGTTGTTTGAAGTGTGTCTAGATATTGCTCAACACCGTCTTTCACATACACCTTTAATTTTTATGAGGGGAATTTACCATCAGGCGAAAGGTGTTTGCTGGTAATAGTGATAGTTTCATAATCTAATATAAATTGTTAGGACGTACTTGAGGTGTGTGAAATATGTGCCATCTCACCGACCTGATCCGATCCGCCATTGAAATATTGCACGGCGTTGTTTGAGTGCTTTTGTTTCAGCTTCAAAAACTTCATTCACATACACCTTTAATTTCCATTAGGGGAACATACCATCTAGTGAAAGGTGTTTGGAAGTAATAGTGCTAATTTTATAATTTAAAAAAAATCGGTAGGGTGTTTTTGAGGTGTTGAAAAATGTGCCATCTGTTCTGATCCGCCATTGAAATAGTATAACTTTGAGTGTTTCTAGTTATTGCTCCAAAACCTCTTTCACATGCACCTTAAATATTTATGAGGGGAATATACAATGACCCGAAAGGTGTTTGCAGGTAATATTTATAATTTGATAATCTAAACATATTGTTAGGATTTATTTGGGGTGTATGAAAAACGTGGCATCTCGCTGATCTGTTCTGATCCGCCATTGAAATACTACACAGCATTTGTTGAGTGTTTCTAGTTATTGCTCAAAAAACTTCTTTTACACACACCTTTAATTTCTGTTAGGGAAAAAAGTTCCATCTGGTGAGAGGTGTTTGGAAGTAATAGTGATGATTTTATGAATTAAAAAAATAATTGGTTGGGTGTATACATTCACAAGTATTTCATGTGTGTGAAAAATATGACATATCGTTGATCTGATCTGATCACTCATTACTACAAGCCAATGTTTGAATGTGTTTACTCGTCCTAAAATTCATTTCTTTCAAATACACCTCTAAGTATTGAGGGGAATATTCTATCTGGTGAAAGTGTGAGGTATGACATATCTGATCTGTTCTAATCTGCCATGGATGCCTTTGATGCTTGAATGTTTTAGTTCTGAAACTATTGATATTTGACAAAACTGCAAAGGACTTTTTAACGCTTTGTGATGGTTTTAAACTTTCTGGTTTTTTTTGGGGGGAGTGACTGTGTCAGTTGACAATCTGTCAGTATCCATGCAATTGCGCACATGCAGGAAGACATCTGGTCATCTTCATTAACTGCCCTCTTAAAAAAATAATTTCGACTTTGCCACGACCGTCCATTTGTCCATTATAGACTGAGTGTCTGTAAGAATGAGAGTGACTGAATCTACAACTCATTAACATGTGCTTAACTTTCCAAACTGTATTCCTGAAGGAAAAAGAAATAAAAATGTGTTCCTCCCTCGTCACATTTTTTCTATCAAAAATTAAAAATCAAAGTCTTACTCGTCACTTTTGAAAAGAATGTGCCTCAGAAACATATTTTTATGCAGCCTAAGCATTCCACACAAACAGAAAACCACTGAAACATAATGAGACATTTTAATTGTGTAACAGATCATTTCAAATACATATAATAACATAATAACCTTTAGTTTGCCATTTGGCCATCAGGGCTTGCTGCCACTTGCAGTCTTTAAAGTCTGCATAGCCATTTTGTTGAAATCAAACCAATAAAAACAAAATAGTCTTCATTGTAGAGAGTTTCACAGTCCCTACAAAATCCATTAGTGAAGTGTATGGAGCACAGAGAAGTTTACATTAGTTATAGACTGCTGACATTCCTATGCGGCACTGAATATATAATACTATGAAGTGAAACTGGAAGTTATCCTAACATGAGGGATCAAGGATAATTCCTGAACATTAATACAGATTATGGGCAAGATGCTAGTTGAAAAGAAATGAGATCTAATTGACAGAAGACCACAAGGGCCTGCAGATAACTGAAACTGTTGGCCTGATACATTAACAACCGACGCTGGGCCTCTGGGCTGGCGATCGTTTCGAACGCCGTATCAAAATTGTCACATAAACAGAGAGTCTTTGAACAAGGCAATGTGTAAACACATTCTCAAGTCCTCTCATTAATCCACACATGCATCATTCGGCGACAGGAAGTGTAACCAGCTTGTTGTGACAACATTCAGGGGAGCCTACTCCAATTTACCGAGTATTACTCCGGGAGATGCCGATAGTTTCCGACAGTAAACTGGTTGAAATACTGTTAAGCGCAGCCGATTTGCGCTGAGAACAAACCAAGTCGACGTGTGCGGTGGAGCATGACGAGGCACACGTTAATTAGTACAAATGGTAAGGAAAGCAAGCGAGTGACCAATCCCTGTTATAGAGTATCCCTGCTTAGGGGAATGACCTTTCTGAACTCTGGGGTTATAAAGGAAGACTGTGTCACAAATCTTGAAACTTGGCTCTGCTGCCTTCAAGTCATGACGATCCTTTGAGAGTTGCTTCGCTATAGTGATGTTTTCTCCAGCTATGTCCTTGGCTATCTTGAAGTTGTCAAGGATTAATAGAAGATGCTCTTTGGTATCACGAGGAAGGGTATCTGTTGGAAGCAGTTTCGTGTAAAAGGGAAGCATCATTTCTCAGCCAAAGAGCAGGTAGTGTGGTGAGTAACCAGTGCTCTGACAGGGCATCTTCCTTAGGGCCATCATTGTACATGGAATAAGGGTATCCCAATCATGTTGTCGTTCGTTGGAGTAGATCCTCATCACTTGCTGGATTGTGCTGTTCAGCCTTTCACATACTCCATTGGTCTCAGGATGATACGGAGATGTCAGATAGTGCTTGATATCTAGGAGTTCGCAGAGAGCATTTACCAGTTTTGATGTAAATTGTCTTCCTCTTTCCGTGAGAAGGGGCTTGGGAGCACCATACTTTGTAAAAACTTCATTGAAGAGGAGTTGGGCTACTTCTGTGGCTTCTTGAGTCTACATTGGAAAGGCTTCTGTCCATTTAGAATAAGAATCAATGGCAAGTAGAACATATTTATTACCTTTTGCTGATTTGGGTAATGGGCCAAGGATAATCAACATGGAGGCGATCAAAGAGTTCTGTAGTTCTGTAGGCATGGGTACCATTGGTGCAGGCTTACAATGTGCTGGACGCTTTGACTTCACAGGACTTGATGTACTCCTCAATGCTCAGGTACATACCTGGCCAGAAGTAATTTTGAAGAAGTGCTTGGTCGCATCGCGTCCAAAGTGGCATCCTTCAGCTTTTGAGTCGTGGTAGGCTCTCAATAGTTGTTCCCTGATGGGAAGCTGTCTGATGGTGGGATGGCGATTGGGCTTGGCTCCTCTGTGTTTCATTCGGAAAAAGTGATACAGGGTCCCATTTAAGATATCATATTCCATGCATAATCCTACGAGACCTTGGATTTGGGCTTCTGTGTAGTTGGGTGGTGCTTCTTCCCTCTCTTTATAGTCAAAGATGAGCTTGAAGTCAGGACAGTTCCTTTGTTGCTCAGCAATGTCATCAGTGAAATCTTCCTGAATCTGGAGTGCAGCCACTGATGGTTCTTCGTTGTCTTACTGGAAGGTCACAAGAATGGATTCTGATTCGCTGTTGTTCTTTGGAGCTGAAGGAGTGGAGGAGGTCTTGGTTGCAACAGGGATGAATGGTGAGTCATCATCTGCATCTTCCTTGACATCTGGTTCTGGGTAGGTCCTCCTGGAGAGAACATCAGCATTGGTATTCTTCCTTCTGGCTCTGCACTCTATGGTGAAGTCATACTCCTGGAGTTTAAGAGCCCATCTAGCATGTCTGCCATTACCAGTTTCCTTGAAGGACTGAATACAAGTAAGTGCCTTATGGTTAGTGAATACTTTAAATTTGTTACCTGTAAGATATACCCTGAATGTATTGATGCCTTCTAAGACTGCAAGACACTCCAATTCTGTAATTGGCCATTTCCTTTCAAATTTGTGTAGTGATCTACCTCCATAGGCAATGACTCTCTCATGGCCCTCATCATCTAGTTGTCCAAGAATATATCCTATGGGTTCGGTTGAGGCATCAGTGGTTAAAATAAATGGTTTCTGAAGGTTAGGATATGCCAGAACTGGAGATGAACACAGGGCAGATTTTAATTGATCAAATGCTTTTTGACATTCGTCAGACCAAATGAAATCAATATCTTTTTGCAAAAGTTTATTTAATGGAGTAACTATTTTTGAAACGTTTTTGACAAAGCGTCAATAGTAGCTTGCTAAGCCTAAAAACTGTCGAAGGTTTTGCTGGGTTTGGGGCTTGGGAAGAGATGAGATTGCTTCTACTTTTAAGGGGTCAGTTTCAATTCCAGTTTCTGTAAAAATGTGGCCTAAATAGGTTACCTGTTTTGCTGCAAACCAACATTTGCTTGGCTTCAGTGTAAGTCCGGCCTCTTTGAGTTTGCTGAAGACACACTTGAGGTAGTGTAGGTGCTCAGTAAAGGTTTTACTGAAGACGATGATATCATCAACATATATGAGTACATACCTCCATTCTATTCCATTCAAACATTCCTTCTTGACAAATAAAAGCTGACTTGTGCTTAGTGGCAGGATGAAGGGGGATCTGCCAAAATCCACTAGCACAATCAAGAACAGAGAAAAATTTGGCTTCTGAATTTCCTACTGAGTCTATTACATCATCGAAACGGGGGAGGGGAAAAAATTCACTTTGGGTAACAGCTTTAAGACACCTGTAGTCAACTGCGAATCTATACGTACCATCTTTCTTGCGTACCATTACCACTGGGGATCTCCACGCAGAGTCACTGAGTTCTATAATGCCTGCATCTAACATTTCTTTTATCTGTTTAGCACATTCAGCCCTAACTGGGACAGTTTGCCTGTAGAATGGCATCTTGACAGAATCTGCATTAGCAGTTTTAATTATATGCTGATGCAAATCTGTCTTGCCAAGTTCTTTGGCAAAAACAGCACATTGAGAATGTAGACAGCACTGTAATTCTTGTTTCTGCTCTTGTGTAAGGTCAGAGTTACTGAGGTCAAAAGAAATATCAGAATTAGCACTTACGTCAGGATGAGGTTTAGAAACATCAGACTAGACTGGTTCATCCAAAGGTTGTACAAACGACCCATCCACTTGTGATGCAGTAGCTAGAACTTTGCGTGGTGAAAGGTGAATAGGTTTGTCAGTGACATTCATTACACACATAACTGCTTTCTTACCCTGAATGTTGATTAGGCAATTGGCTCCTACAAGTTCTTGTGAGTGAAGCCATGGAACTGGTTCCAGTAGAGAGATGCCAGGGGAAGAGACCCAGGAAATAGTAACAGGTATATTGCACTGAGATCTGGGTGGAATGGTATGTGGTTTATTGTTGCGTGCTATGCCTGCATTTGTTTCTACAAGTGATACTTGAATACTTCCATCTTGAATGGAAATGCAACGATTAGGAAGGCTAATGGTCACTTTGTTAAGAAATCTATGCCTAAGATTACAGAATGGTGCAAGTGTTTAAACACAAGAAAGGTGTGCTCAATTGTGACATTTGAGATTGAAAGTGGTAAAGTAAGATAACCAAGAACAGGATATGCTTCACCACCTACACCAGTAATAGAATGGTAAATTGAGGGCTTAAGATTGCTTAGTGAAAAGCCTGGTTTTTCTACCAAAGATAAACTAACACATGATACTTCAGCTCCAGTGTCTATCAAACCTGTAGTACAGACTGAATTGACCTTAACTTTGATTGTATTTTTCTGCATGGGCGCAGTTAGATTTACTGAGGGCATTTTATTAAGGGTTGGTTGTGAAATGTTTTCAAATGGTTTGGTATAATTTGGAGGCGTTGAATTGTTTCCTGTTTGAAATGAAGCTTTGGGCTTGGTAGGACAGGGGCTGCTGCTGGTATTGTCCATGGTGACGTCGATACTGCCGACGGGGATAATGTGGTTGGTGCTGTCTTGATTGGAACTGCTGCTGATGTTGCTGAGGATACTGTGCCTGGTGCTGCTCTGGTTGGTACTGGTCAGGATGCTGGTACTGTGGCTGGGACTGGAAACGTTGTAGCACACTTTCAAGTAGGCCTGCCAACTTATCTGCTGAATCTTTGGTTGATATGGCCTGAACTGGAAGGTGTTCCATTTCCAGCTGCTCTGCTAGAAGGGCATGGTGTCTTAGGTCGCTAAGGGTTTTAGGTTCCTTATTCCCCACTACTTTCCTCAGCTCTGGTTTCAGTCCTTGCAATGCCACTCGGACCTGAATGTTAACTGGCACATCATCCCCTGATAGCACACTCAGATACCTATCAATGCTTGTCTGGGAATATCTGTCCTCTATGGCTTGAAGCTGGGTCTCAATGTCCGTCTCCATGCCAAATGCCATAGAATTGACCCAAACTTTAGCTGATCCTTCCAGGAGAGTTGGAATAATGATCCTCTGATGATCAGCACTATACTTGTTAATTTTGAAGGAATGTCTTAGTCTATTTAAAAAGAGTTTTACGCTTGCTCCCTCACGGAATTTATCCAAAAACAGTGGAGAATGTGATACTGCCATGGTGACTGGTGGATTCTGTGATTGCTGCATTCCTGCTTCTCGTTCTTCTACTTGGGATGTGCTGGTATCAGGTTCTGGTTGATGATGTATGTCGGCGTTGATTGTGGACTGATTACTGTCAGAATCAGATACCTGCATCGTCCTGGATTGCTGGGTGCCGGAAATGCTGGATCTGGGGTTTGGGTGCACTGGGGTGGTGCTGGACGATTGGCTCCGGACTCCGTAGGGGGTCAATGTAGGATTTGCTCCCTTAGTGGTCTTAGAAAGTGGTCGTTCTCACCACTAAGAACCCTTCAAACATAATAAAATAATAGTTAAAGATGAGGAGTCGCTGATGTAGTTTCCACAGTTTATTCTGGAAGTGTGCCCTGTTACAGCACAATACATAATACACATCACAATCATCACAACACACCTGCAAATATGAAAGAATGAACAATTATGTATAATATTTAGTTCACCTTGCACTGGCATTTCAATGTAAATACAATAATAGTTTTGTACACAGTAGCCATATCAATATTTACAGTTAGTTGGAATATTTACTAAGGAGACAAGAAAGATAATTATTATAATGATTCATCCCTTAATAAATAAAACATATATACATAAATAACGTTTCACACAAACAACAAAGACTGAACATAAAACATTAACATTATACCTTGATATAAATTTATCCTGTCTGACTAAACGATATGTAAAAACTTAATTGATGATTGAAATAGACTAAGTTACGGAATAAAACATAGTTGCTTACCTTATAACACAATAAAATAGTAGTTAAAGTAAGTGAGTGAGTGAGTGAGTGAGTGAGTGAGTTAATGTTTAACGTCACATCGGCAATATTGCAGCCATATCGTGACGAGAACCCATAATAATATACCTAATTGAGAATGGTGAAAAACCTGTCAACGAAGGACAGTAAAACAACTAGACTATCACAGACAGACATGTAAAACTAGTAATTAAATCTAAAAAAGTTAACTCTAGAGGACGATACAACATAAAAACAGGCTATAGACCGCCAACAACTGAAGGAAGATCACCATACCAGGGTCCATGGGGACTTACAGTACCTTTGCTACCTGCATGGACCTTAGCTGGATTTACACCATCCTTTCAGCCGTTGGCGATTGTGCGAATGTTTAGCCAAATTTTTAAAAGAACACATATACTACGTTTAAAATCGGGTAAGCAAAAATTAAACTGAGAAAAGTTTTGGCACTTACGTACCCTCTCAGGAGGACAATAATTTTACGATACTTTAACCCCCTTTGAAGATACAGCCACTAACTATACCAGTTGCTAATTTATACTACCGATAATTAAAATACATCTATTTACAACACAGTAATCAAAATTCAATCATGAAATCAATTTCTTTTAAAAAGCCAATAATTAAATGGACGCTAACAGTGGTAAAAAGATCCTTAACGGTTTTGACATTGAAGTATTTACCCCTTGTGATGGAGAATTCAACACAGTCAAGCAGGAAGTGCTTGCCGTGACTCTCTCATCACAAGGGATACAAAACGGAGGATCCTCACCTGTCAACAGGTATGCATGTGTATATCGTGTATGGCCAATACGACATCGTCGCATGATTACCTCCTCAAATCTGGACTGACAACCCAAGTAGGTATAACCAATGTAAGGTTTTATCTCATGTAATTTATTGATACCCACTTGGGTGTCCCACTTCTTTTGCATCAGATCACGGATATAAGATCTAATGGTGGCTTTGTAATCACTATAAGGAATAAGAAGTGGTGTCACAGATTTGTTGAGTGCTGCTTTAGCAGCAAGGTCAGCCAATGTGTTACCTGAAATGCCTACATGGCTGGGTAACCAACAAAAGACGATGTCGTATTGGCCAGTAGCAAGATCATTATACAATTCAATAATTTCTTTTAAAAGTGGATGTTTGCAAGAAATATTTTTAATAGCCTGAAGGCAAGAAAGAGAATCGGAATAGATTATATATTGTTTACGTTTCGGGTGTCTTTGAATATATTTAAGAGCTGTTAATATGGCGTTAGCTTCAGCTGTAAAAATAGAACTATTATCTGGTAATCTAGAAGATATTGTTCTGGATCCAATGACAGTGGCACAAGCCACTGCGCCACCGTCCTTGGACCCATCTGTAAATAAGGGTTTGTAATTGCTATATTTATGTTTTAATTGATGATATTCTTGTTTATATTGTAAGTCGTTTGTTTCTGACTTTTTAAATGATGTTAATGTTAGGTCAACTTGTGGCCTAACCAGCTGCCAAGGAGGAGAAGAAAGAAGACGGGAAGGCGATATACTTTCCAGCTCAATATCGGCAGAAGAAATAAATGGTTTAATTCTGTGCCCAAGAGGTGGAACAAGAGAAGACTTTTTGTTATACAAATCCTCATAAAGGGGATTGAACACACAGTTATAGGCAGGGTTAGATTCATTAGAATATAATTTAGTAATGTATTGTAAAGACAATTTTATACGACGTTGAGTAAGAGATGGTTCATCGGCCTCAACGTAGAGACTATCAATAAGTGAAGTTCTGAAAGACCCAAGACAAAGTCTTAAGCCTTGATGGTGGACAGAATCAAGAAGTTTAAGGTTGCTGTTGCAGGCTCCACCATATACGATGGAGCCATAATCGAGTTTCGAACGTACGAGTGATCGATACAGGTGTAAGAGGGTTACTTGATCCCCTCCCCACTTTGAGTTGGAAACAACTTTCAACAAGTCAAGAGCCTTCAGGCATTTAGTTTTAAGGGACTTGATATGAGGCAGAAATGTTAAGTGGGAGTCAAAGATTAGGCCCAAGAACTTGTCCTCCTTTACAACTTTGATGGGAGTGCCATCTAGAGATAGTTCAGGGTCCTTATGTGGTTTATATTTTCTGAAAAAATGTATACAGTTAGTTTTGGATTTAGAAAATTTAAAGCCGTTTTCAAGACACCATTTATTTATTTTGTTTAAACACAACTGCAGTTGCCGTTCAATAGTATGCATATTTTTACCATGACATGAAATATTAAAATCATCCACAAATAACGATCCATCAATTGAATCGTTTAAAACCTTAGATAAACTGTTGATCTTAATACTAAATAATGTGACAGACAAAATGCTGCCTTGTGGAACACCCTGGTCCTGATTATAATGATCAGACAGGGTTGAACCTACTCGGACTTGAAATTGCCTGCCTTTTAAAAACTCTGATATAAAAAGAGGCAGACGGCCTCTCAAGCCAAAGTCATGTAAATCCTTCAAAATACCATGCTTCCAGGTGGTATCATAAGCCTTTTCGAGATCAAAGAAAATCGATACTGCATGTTGTTTATTGACCATAGCATTTTTCACGAAGGATTCTAAACGTACCAAATGATCAGTGGTACTTCGAATTTTTCTGAAACCACATTGAATATTTGTGATCAGGTTATTGGTTTCAAGATACCAAGTTAGTCTATTATTCACCATACGTTCCATGGTTTTACAGACACAGCTAGTTAGAGATATCGGTCTATAATTCGATGGATCTGTATGATCCCTGCCAGGTTTTGGGATTGGGACTACAATGGCATTACGCCAAGAAGGAGGAAATTCCCCCGACGTCCATATTTGATCAAATATATCTAAAAGAGTCATCAAGCATGGTTCAGGTAAGTGTTTCAGAAGCTGGTAATGGATATTATCATCACCAGTTGCAGTGTCCTGAGCTTGCTCAAGAGCAGTATGCAGCTCATGTAATGAAAACACTTCATTGTAGTCTTCACCGTTATTTGATTCGAAATTAAGTTTTGTCTTTTCCTGTTGTTTCTGATATCTCTGAAACTGAGGAACATAATTTGTCGATGATGAATTCTTGGCAAGCGTTTCGCCGATTTTATTTGCAATGTTAGACTTATCAGTAATTAAATTATCACCATCTTTGGGATGGTGCACGGCAGATTTGGAACCTTTGCCTTTGATTCTTTGAACCATATTCCATACCTTGGATACTGGTGTGCGTGAAGTAAGTTTGGAGACATAATTTCTCCAAGATTGTCGTTTGGTTTGCTTGAAGGTACGACGCGTCTTTGCATTAAGTATCTTAAATTTATTTTATTTAAATTGTGGACAGTTGGATGACGGCGAAAATAATGTTCTGCCTTTTTCCTCGCTTTTCTGGCCTGTCTACAGTCTGCATTGAACCATGGTTTTCGTACATGTGGAGTCGTAGAGGACTTTGGTATACACTCATCAGCTATTCTATTTAAAATGTCAGCAAAAGTCTGAATGGGATCAGTTATATCACTGAAATATTCAGGTCGCAGTTTTGATTCACACACAGTTTGATATAAAGACCAGTTAGCCTTCGAAAAGTTCCATCTTGTAAACGATGGAGAATCAGATGGAGTAATTTCTGAGAGGATAGTTGGGAAGTGGTCACTTCCACAAAGGTCATTATGAACAGTCCAATCAAATGCATTGAGGAGGTTAGAATCTGCAAGAGACAGATCTAGAGAGGAGTAAGTGCCAGTTGCAGGATGCAGATATGTGTTTGAATCATCATTAAATATGCACAGATCATTATTTGAAATGAAATCTTCCAGTATTTTGCCTTTAGTATTAGTGTTAGTACTGCCCCAGAGTGGGTTGTGACCGTTTAGGTCACCCATAATAACACATGGCTTCGGGAGTTGGTCATAGAGTGATTGGAGATCAGTCTGCTGAAGTGTTAAAGAAGGTGGAATATACAGAGAGCATAATGTAAATGCTACTCCCAGAGTCAGTCTCACTGCAACAGCTTGGAGATTAGTTTTAAGTGTAATAGGGCTGTGAATAACATCCCGTCGTATAAGGATAGTAGAACCTCCAGTAGCCCTATCACCTGGAGGGGCAAAATAGTGATACGCTTCAAACTGACGTAAATTGAAATTATCTGTCTGTTTAAGATATGTTTCTTGCAGACAGAATGCCGATGGTGTTAAATCCTGGACCAATAGCTGTAATTCATTATAATTGGTTCTGAGACCTCTACAATTCCACTGCACGATATTACTAAAATGATCTTTTAGGTGGTTTAATAGGGGATCTGCCCCTCACTTTCTTCGAGGGCGACAAGCTATGTGCCCTGAGATTGATGTTTTCAGACACATCCATATCCTCCAGTGAACCATATTTATTAAATATCTGTATTTGATTTTCTGAACCTTTACAGGTTCTGCCACCTTTTTTCACGTTCTCCGTCCTTGGTTTGCCTGTATTTTTTGCTACTGACTTTGAAACTGTTTCTGAACGAGTCTTCTGGGTGGACTGTGACAACAATTGCACTTCATCCTGAACTTTGGCTAACATCTGACTGTTTACACATGACTCTGAAGTCTGAGTAGACTGAGGGGGTATCGTTTGTAACCCATGTCAAGTCTGTTTGACATTCAGTGGAACAACGGGATACTGGTAAATTTACTTTTGGCAAGCTTTCGGAGGGTGTCCTGACGACTGATGCATAGGAATCATTTCGTGCTGTAGATTCAACAAGTTTTTTAGCATCAGCGAAGCTAATGTTTTGAGTAAATTTGATTTTGTTTATTTCCATTTGTTTTTTCCAAATTGTACAGTCTTTAGAAAAGGATGAGTGATTACCTGAACAGTTTGTGCATTTTTTAACGGTACTTTCACAATCCTCAGTTACGTGTGAAGTCTCGCTACAGTGAGCACACGTTATTGGCTGTGTGCATGTGTTGACACCGTGACCATATTTTTGGCATCTGAAACACCGCAAGGGATTTGGGATGTAAACATTGACAGAAATATTACAATAACCAACCTTGAGAGATTTAGGAAGAAGTGGCGAAGAGAATGAGATAAGTGTTTGTTGGAATGATGTTCTTATTTCTGCGGGTGGTAAATCTCTTTACATATGTGACACCCTGATCTTTCATTTCGGAAGCGATGTCCAGTTCTGACATTTCCGCCAACAAACGATCTCTATCCCTTATAATACCTTTGCTGGTGTTCAGTGTTCTGTGCGCTTTAACTGAAACGTTGATACCTGCTAAACTTTCGGTATTCAACAGGTTGGTGACTTGTTGCTTCCTACAGCATTCGATCAACAAAGATCCTGAACGCAAGCATTTTATGTTCTTCACTTCACCTGCGATGCCATATATACCCTTCGATATTACAAAAGGGTTGAGCTTCAGTGGTGTCTCATCTACGGTGTCGAGAACTAGGAAACGTGGCCAGTTGTCTGTTACTTTGGACGGTGTTTGTTCATTATCGTTGTCGAGCTGACGTTTGGTTTTTTTGGTGGGAGTTTGGTAGTCCATATTGAGTTTGTTTTGATTCATCATCCAGGCTCCCCACCCACAACGGAGTATCACAAGGACAATGCTAATTGCAAGTGGGTTTCCAACTTGCAGCACCAAGGATACCTGAAGGATATACTCAAGCAGAATAATCGAAAAGTAATTATTCCACAAGATTGGCCCATGAGCCACCGCCTTCTGGGCGTACAACTCTAGGCAAATTATGAAAGTTTATCCGTTCATTCAAAATTCAAAGGTAACATTTAACCAAGACTTTTGACAATTTTTTTTACGTGTCATCAAATATGTGCAAAACAATGTATACACACAGGGCTTGGCGTGACCAGCCGATTGGTCGAACCGGGCCCATTCGACCACCCGTCTAGGTGAAGTCAGGGCCAAAGTGGTGTGTTAAGCAGTAGGAACACGGTTCCAGGCCCCTATTGCCCTCAACCACCAGGATCCCTTCCTCCACCGACACAGGGCCGCAACCCACGGCTAACGGGTTGGTGGACCAAATATCCCCCCGAGTCCACAATGGGGGTGTCGGCGAGCTCTTGGCGTTACCCAGCACCCACCACGAGGAGGTGGCTCGCCACAGGTGCCAAATAATAGTTAAAGATGAAGAGTCGCTGATGTAGTTTCCACAGTTTATTCTGGAAGTGTGACATAGGTTGCACACAGACCCGACTTTTATAGGTCTTCGCAGCTAAGGAAACTACTTCAGCAGACTCAGTTAAGTTATTTATAATTAAGACTTTTAACTTGACAATTAAACCTAACTACATGCTTGTTAAACAATGGCATGGAGAACTTTGTAACAATACTAATTAATTGGATTGGTTGACAAGGTGAGCTATATTAATTACTAGCTGTTTACCTGGCAACTAGATGTTGTTACAAGAGATCAGCGGATTAGTGTCTGCCAAGTTTGAAACTTATGACAATAAAAGTGGACAATATAAATATATACACAAATTATATTAAAATATTACAGTAAAATACTTGATATTAAAATATGAAAAAGGTACACATTTTGTCACTGGGACACATATTTTCTGTAATACATGTTCTGCTGAATGCTACAAGAAATAAATTAAAACAAAATGCAAATATTCGATTTAAGACAGACGAAAGTTATAGCAACAATGTCAGGCTATTACCTCGTTCAGGAATATATCCATCAATATCCACATAAAAGAACGATATTCCATTCATCTGCGGCTGGTAAATAGTCCTGCTCTGTGTCTTGTGTCTTTCAACAGTCTAATATGCGAAAAAGTGAAACATCGTTTGAGAATTTTTCACACTGGTGTATACATAATCTCATTGGTCACCCAGGACAGCACACCTGACAACTAACTGTATGATGTCCGCCATTCGTTTGCCAATAATGAGCAACAATCAATCAATCAAGGCAGTGGCGGTTAATTCATTGTAGGAACAATGTTGTTTTTACACTCGTACTTTACGACAGGGTGTATTCAGTATAGATTATGTAAATCTACACTCATAAACACTGCCTTTTTGACAAATCCGCAGTGGAAGTAATTAATCAATCAGTGTGTTATCGGTTAATCCTTTGATCGATGTTTGTTTTTGTAACTCAGCTGATAATCCCTCTTGCATCATAATATACAATACATTTGCCACAGACGTTAATTTATAATGTTGAGTATTTACTCCAGACAGGAGAAATGCCAAATGGGAACCTATGTCGAGTAATTATAGTGGTGTTACCACTATTTATACCCGTTATAAATTCATTTACTGACCATCAAGTGAATGATGACAAATAGCACGTGTAGGACTAAGGTGTATACCATCAAACGCGAGTTACAGCAAGGAAGATGTAATCTCTGTGTCGCATGCAGCCTGAAAACACTTATGGGCCAAAACTTTTTTGAGGATACCAACGGAACTTCGTTGTTACATGAGAAATGCACATAGGTATTTGGTGTGTGCTGGATAAATGGTTACAATCAGTTGTTTTACGTAAGAAAATTTTGAGATTTCTCTCTACCAATGGCAAAGTCGATGTTATTAGTTTACGAATTCAGATAAATCAACTATGTGGGTTGTTTTTTATTATCATAGATAATAAACCAGGGTCGTAGCTGCCAAATTTTACTTATGGTGTTTGTTATGACTGCAGGGCAAACCATGAAAACTATCTAAATATAAAGCTTTGCAATCTTTCGAACTTACATGAAACAAATGGCTTGCTACGTGTAAGTAGACATCATATTTTCACATGACATTATTAAATATCGAGGTAAAAAAACTCAGAAATATGATCAAATTGGATCAGTCACTATACCATCCAGGCATCAGAAAAATAGAACCTATACTGCTGGGATATTTTGTTACAATCAGAAAAGGAATACCATGGATATCTTTAAATAACAGCATTTCTTCTAATGAGGACAGGAGCCCAGTCCCTTTGTCCATCGAGGGAGCGGGTGCTGACCAACTTGCTGCTTGGTTTTGTAATTAGACCGTTGGTGAGAAACGTTATTCGCTCCGCATCGGTGCCCCTTTAAATACTACGCTGCCACCACATTGGCTACTCTGGTTACGTAACGACCCGAGATACACGCTCAGTGACTTTTTGAGGAGTTTCTTCTCCCCTCTATACAAGGTCCCTGCTGGAGGGTACAAAATTGACGAAACTTTATTAATAACAACTTCTTTGCAGCACCCTTAAGAAGTTGTTGTCCAAAAAGCCTGTCAATTATATTACTTCTTTCATCGATGTTGTTTCCAAAGGAAACGAAACAGTAAAACGACTCTTCTGATAGCAAGAGGGCCCAGCAGAATTCTCAAATATATATCTTTCAAATCTGTCGGCCATGATTTTGATGGTGGTGAATAATCTGGTTGAATCTAGATCCGAAGTTAACAAGGTGTTAATCTGTAGATTATCTTCTTTCACTTAGAGGTCTAAATGTGTTTCTTTGTACATAGCGTTGCGACTAGTTCTCTTCAAAGGCCATTCAAAAACATGTTAAAGTGCATGCATTTTTTACTCTTCTTTTGAACATTTGTCCCAAATATGACACCATATATTGGATAAATGATGCTTAAAATAGTTTTTCGGGTTTAATGTGAAGCTTGCCTTCTATATGTCGGTTTATCACCGGACTTACTGCGTTAAGGACGTGTTTAACCTGCTCAGTCCATTAACAATCAACCAGGAGTATCGGATGTGTGTGTGCTACCGCATATCTTTAACTAAAACGGTATCCATTTTTCAGAACTGGTTTTGCAATGGGGTATTTCAAAACAAATTTAATTGATTGTCATTTTTATGATTAAAGTAATCGTGAAACATTTCAGTCCGGGCCTATATTCTTGTCAGATCACTATTTTAGGCAATGGTTTGCAATGGGAGTGTCTTTATTGATTACATACAATCACGTGTCATCAGCAATAATCACCCATATACACATAAGACTGAGGGCATTGACTGTGGTATCTCCGACCATGGTGTTCAGTGAGTCGCATAAACATCTACCTATGTAGTACAGATGTCCGTACAAACAATGATAATCCTTCACAACACTACCAGAACACACACAAAGAGACACACACTTCGTCAAGGTTCATTAAATACGTCCAGCAATACACATTGTGGACGTTTGCTAAATAAGTCAAGCAATACACATTGACAACATTTTCTAAATAAATCCAGCAATACACTTCGTAAGAATTCATTATATAAGTACAACAATGCACATTGTCAGCACTGACTATGTACGCACAGCAAAACACACCGTCAAACACTAAACAAGCCCATCCAATAAACTTTTTCAACATTCACTGAATAAGCACAGCAATACACATTGTCAGCATTCACTATGTAAGCACAGCAATACATATTGTCAGCATTCACCATGTAAGCACAAAAATACAAAATAAAATATTGTCAGCATTCACTAAATACATTTGTAAGTCCAGCAATACACATTGCCAACATTCATTAAACAGGTCCAGCAAAACACATTGTCAATAATCACTAAATAGGCTTGGTAGAAGCAACGAAGTACTTTCATCACATAAAATACATGTGATGCCACATGAATATTGAGATTGGATGAGCTGGTAAGGGACCAGGAAACAATTGCTGGTGATTACAGGTTACCGGAAAACTACAAAAGCTGTTGCCTAAAGCAATGTTTATGTATCTAAGCATTACAAGTAATGACACTTGTTACATACATGCGACCTTGTACGTTGGATTACAGAATATGCCGGAGACAGAGGGCCAAGCTCGGGGATCGCAGTACACACCAGTGTGCAACAACACGTACATACAAACACTCTACACTGTACACATTTTACATATGGTACACACTGTACACTCTCTACACACGGTACACACTGTGCACACTCTACATACGGTACACACCGTACACACTCTACATACGGCACACACACAGTACACACGGTACGTACGATACATAGAGTTGACGCTCTACATACGGTACACGCTGTACACACACTACATATATGGTACACACAGTACATTCTACATACGGTACACACAGTACACTACACATGGTACACACAGTACACACTTTGACAACTCTTCCCGAACGTCTGTAGAATATGTAGGCATGTCTTACAAATGCTCCAGGGACAGCATTATTCTTTAAGTTTGTTATGAAAAATAGTTGTGTTCAACGTTAAATCTTGACATGTGTTTACAGATTTTGAGAATCAATCTGGTATCAATTCTCAAATACTATGTGGGAGTATAGAGAAAGTGCTTCCTTCTTTGAGAGAGGACTTCGGTGTTACTACGTTTGATGGAGACATCAATATATCTCTTTGTACGGAATTTTAGGTAAGGTTAGTATACTGAACAAACGAGGAATGGACATGTCTTGGGTTTTGGAGTCAAGCTAAACCTTGACAGCATTGATGACTAGTTAAGGCAGATTTCATGCACACTAAATGCCTGGTGGCATCTACATATATGTCACGTGTACCAGCGTCTTTGAGTAAAACAGTTTAAGTGATTGTGTATGGGAAGTGTTGCATTGATGTTTGGTCTGTAAAACCTGTAGTAGTATATACAACGGGGGTACTTGATCACTTGACAAAAGGCCCTTACTTCCTTCCGGTAGTGTGTATACCACTTTCTGATCACCCTGCCAACTTCCTTGTGACCATGACTACAAGCCAACACTTCTTGGTCACTTGATTGTGTTTATCTCAGTGAAACATATGAAATGCCAGTTTATAGTTTTATATTATATGTAGACTTTTGAAATTCTCATTGTGTGTAACTCAACTTTCATCTCGCTGTGTTTCATGTGTATTGGATATTATTTTATTAGAATTAAAAATTGTTTGGTACATTATTAAATGGAGTGCAACGAACTGCTCAAACAAATGGTGGCAGATGATAAAAGCAACAACAAGGGAGATAGACTGGTGGAGTTGGCGCTGGGTGTCAAAGCTAAACAATACTTTGATGACCATCTCACTGCCGATAAAATTTAGAAAATGTCCTCCAATGACATTGGCAAGCTGTACATGAAATATGAAACCCAACTTGGGAACCGAGATGACAAAAACTATACGTACTCCCTTCTCATTCCCTGGAACATCGATTTTACCGCTGGAAAGATCTCAAGGAAGATCCATTCATTAAACACACTTTGAGCGCTGTCAGCTGCATGTAGTACTACAAATACAACACGTTTTTAGCTCTGGTAACTGCAGTGATCATCATGCTGAAGCATTGCCAATTTAAAGAGAAAAAAGAATTGCTACTAGTATACAGGATGGATCATGAAATGACAACACCACTGCCAACACAACAGGAGGAGGAAAAACCAACACAAGTCAAGGAGAAGAATCCTAAAAGAGTCACTGCCGGTAGAAAAAGTAGTTTAGCTAATTAATAATATTAACAATTGCACTCAGTGGAGCACTGCATGCCACCATGGTTGCAGGTCTCGCCGTAGGTTACACTCAGTTAACCAAAATGGTTCTCAAACAACCAACGATCTAACCCGATTTCGCCCTGCAGGACTTGGGCATGCTCATCATGAATTTAGCGATGGTGACGGCCACCAAGGACATTCTCGTAAAACAAGGAATCATACCAGAAAATATTTTAAAGTACAGTAAAGTTCACTAATAATGTACACGCTTACAACGAATTGCTGGTTACAACAAACAAATTCAGAAGACCCGACTCGTTTCTTATATATTGTTATGAATTAACTACCGTATACACTGAACACTGATAGTACGAATTATCTGTTACAACAAACAAATTGACTATTGTGCTATTTCATGCATTGATTGATGTGTTTACAACAAACAGCTCATCCGAATCCACTCGCGTGTCATCTCACGTGTCACCAATTAGCTTGTGAAAACAAACAGGCTTCCTCACATGGGATCAAGGGGATAATAAAATAAACTTACCTGTGAACTTTTATCATTTATTTAATCTTGTTAACATTGTCAAGCATAGATAGCGATCTAGGAAGGCACAGCTTCCAATGCTGCTGAAGAACTACTAGCCAGAAACCATATTCAACACTGATGAAACGGGTTTTTTTATAAGCTTGTACTACAGAGAACACTTCACTTGAAAGGGGACAAATGCCACGGACGATTCTTGGTAATTTCCGAATATTCATGAACATTCCAAAATCACTTAGAAGAAACTTCGCTTACAACCAACTGAAAACAACACTCCCTTCGTTATAAACGAATATTACTGTAATATAAACATATATAGCATGGCTATGATTGCTATGATGGTCGGTGAGGCTTTAGTCAATGCCCTGGCATTTTCTGGGAGTAATTATCTTTTCATGAAATTATGAGAGATGAATGCGGCTGAGGTAGCAGTGAAAAAAAACACCATGATATAGCGGTGGAGAAATTACAAACTGCACAAGTCGAGGACACAAAAAAATGTATGTAGAGACTAGATTTCATTAACCTGCTAACTGGTACACAGCTTGAACCTGTGGGAGATGAACCCACACTCTCTCAGTATTATATGCCTTCCCCAGGGCAAAAAAACCTGAGAACTGATCCTCATCACACTGGTTCTAGCAGTGACCATCTTAATTGTGAGACAATTTGACTAGATCTTCATATGAATATATCAAAGATGAGACCTGCTCTGTATTATTACCAATTTGTACTTATGGGAAAACCTGAGACTTGCAGGACTGAGGGGTAATGCTGTATACACATGAAGTGTATGAGAAAGGGTCTTGAGAACTACACATGCTCTGTATGTAGTATTTGAGTGAAAGGCCATTACTGCTTATGTAAAACCCAAGGGGCGGACCTACTTATTTACAAGGAGAAAAAGGATTATTTGAACAAATGTAAATGCCTCCTCACAATACAAATTTAAAAATGAATGATTTTAAGCAGTGTCACTTCACTTTTTTGCTTTAAGGTAGATACGACTGATGGAGTTACCTCCACTCCATAACCGGATGCCCAGTTAGAGATTGCCTTTGCATCTAAGAATGAATTTTTTTACTCCTCAGGAGCTCACCGATCTACAGTTTGTGCAAACTACACTACCCCGGAAGGTTGCTTGGAAAACTGGTGTGTGAATGCAGGCAAAAATATAAACATGACGACATCAAGCCGTCAACAATAGCAATTGTTTAACGAAAAACCTCTCCACAATACAGATACAAACAAAGTAGGGGCAATAGCTGTCCGATATGGAAATCTCAGCGTTCAAACCACCAACCATTCCACACGGATTGATCTCTTTTTTGTGTAGTTCTGCTCGCTCTTCTTGGGGAAGTACCTTTTCAGCTGCCATGTTTCTGGAAATATAGGTTGCTGTATATCTACTTGGACACCAAATGTTGAAATGTTTGGACACTCCTTGTGGGGTTTCTGAAACTCATGGTGCCCTACAAATTTTAAGGCTCTTAAAGCAAATGCCATACAAATTGTAGCAAAAAATCCCCAAACTCCAAGCAAATTGTGCCCATCACATGGACTAGAGGTACAGCAACTCTATCTCTCGAATGTGTTTCTTTTTCAACATGGGTGAGAGGCAGATTTTGTCGAGTCTGCACACAAATGGGCCACCCACCATTCGGAGGTGTTCTATTCCACTGGCATCTCAAACCATTTCTCGTATCTTGTAGCCATACACTGCAATTGTTTCTCTACCCGTAGGCAAATCAGGTAGCCGGATTTGGCTTTCCATGTTCCTTGCAGAGAGGGGCTGTCACTTCCATGTCCTTGGGCCTGCCTAGTTGGACAACGGTGTGTGTTGAATGCTTTTCCGATATTCCTGTGGTGGTTCTGCTAATGAACAGTCTTTGTCTTCAGGAATTAGATTTGCACAAAATTCTACTATTTGTTTCCTGTGGGAGCCGAAGTAGGCTGTTTTGAGGCTTCTAGCCCCGGTGGACCCGTACGGTCCCTTACCCACAATTTATATACTACTCCTGTTTTATGTACAGCTGCACTTCCCCCCATAGTCTATGGTAGTTTCCATTGCTGGATAATTGGATTTCAGATTTCACAATCTGTCCTAAAGGATCTGGTTTATTAGCTGTCAGAATATTAGAAACACGGCTTATATTACAGTTTACAATGAAGGATGTATATTAGTTTCCGTCATACACAAATGTACAGATTGTATTAGCAATGTATCTTGCTAAATATACAGGTGATATAAAGTGACTGGCATGTGGCCTGTGTTGTGAGATTTGCTATGTTGGTTTAACTGAAGAATTAGTTTACCACATATACCAAGATGACAGGAAGAGAGACGTGGACGCACCCGTTCTTATCAATGTCTCATCAGGTAGGGTTTCAAACTTCTGGTTCACTAAAGAAGTTGGTCTTTCAGGTTCTCACTGTCATCCTATGGGATGAGGCACATTTGCTAGGACCCCATCATAGAGTAGAATTGTTTTCTTGAATACCAGACAATAACTCTATCTTTACAGCTGAAGCCAAATCTGTTCTACCAGCCTGTGTGAATTTATTCAGCATCGGGGGCTGATCTCCACACCTTAATACAAACAGAAGGGTTCCAAGATCAGGGTTCAATATATGGATTCAATGTCATGTAAAATCATTCAGTAACAATGATAAATGTCATTGATGCAGTTGTGAAGGGTAGAATAAACATATAAACCTTACGTTGTGTAATAAATCATTATCAATTTAAGTTAAACTCAATACAAGTTTCCTTTACCGTTACGACGGTGTAATACACACAAAAAAGTTACAAGTAATAGCTGCATGTCCGTACTAATAATATCTTAACATGATCTTTATTCATTTATCATGTATATTAGTCATAAACACTGCACCATTCTTGAACAGCGACCATGTTTCAACACAGGGACGTCCTTTACCCCCAATACGGTACGCCCGTACAGTGTTGTTGAATATGTGATGTTATTATCCGATGTACGGTACATTTAACATAGCAGTTACAGATGAGCCGTGAAATATTAGACAAATAAATGTCTTTGTACCAGTTCAAAATATTGATAGATATACAGCTACATGATGATGTAAATGAAGGACTATGTGACAGAACGCGCTGAGACGTAACCTACCGTTGTCAGTCTTACTAGTCATGCAGACCAGTGTGGCGGCATGCTAATGAACCATTACCGTTGCGTTGCTGCACAGATTCTACAGCGTTAGCCTTTATTCGTTAAACCCACTGAAGTGCTTTAAACTGACAATGTAAACAAACCCACCAAAAATATCACAGCTAAGCTGTTAATTGGCTCAATATAGAAAGTTATGAAGAATATGTCTGTAAGTTTGGAAATCTGAAAAACCCCGGTTCTTTACGAACTGACCTGCAAATACACATACACTACATTTCGTAGCTTCAAAAAAAGATTGCTATTTAGCGGATATTTTCCGAATTTATAACTGACGACGGTGAACGACAGTACCACATATCACATGGAAAATATATGTTCACTTAGGCGTTGCTAATGCTGAACGCATTTAGTCAGAATAACTTAACGTTCTAGTATTTCTTCTTAACGTATGCAGTCACAACTTAGTTAGCTAAAAATACAATATCTATGAAAACAACAAGTCACAATATAAAACATATACTTGCACTGACTTGGTTTTGGTTTTCGACAATATGTGATGGTAAAACATCGGAATTAATGTAAACTAATTATAGATGAAATTGAACAGTGCATTGACACCGGAAGGTATGGCTAGAGCTAGTGCTCCATGTTAATATATTTTGCATTATATTTGAACAAGCGAATGCTACACATATGAATATTACAGTCAGTGACAACTTGGCGACTTAGAACACATTAAGTTGTGGTCGGAGCGGTCACTACAAACGCTTGAGTGTATACTCAATCAGCCTTTTAGCAGCATATGACGGTAGCATAGAGAGCTGTCAGTTTCGCTAGTTGCCGATAACAAGTTTGCTACAACGCGAATACTTTAACGAAATGTGCGAAATAGAGCATCGACTTCCTTGAGAAATATCTGAATAATAATTTTAGATAAAAGCATACACATCTTGCAAATGTGATAAATGCTGTACACGCATCAGACACACAGAAAAGCGGTATCTGTTGAATGTTTATGGGAGTGGGCAGAGCGTAATGCTGGTATTGGTAGAAAACACAATTGGAATACTGAGTGAGTGAGTTTTAAAGTCACATCGGCAATATTTCAGCCATATCGTGACTAAAACTAGTTTTAAATTTATACGATAGACATGTGATATATAAAATCCTGTCGACGAAAGACAGTAAAACACTAGAGTATCACAGACTGAGTTAAAACTAGCTAGCAGATTTGTTAAAAGGAGAAAAATCAGTTTGGACACAACAATGTAAAAACGGGCTATAGGTCGCCATCAGCTGAGGATAGATGCCTTTGCCTTTGCTACCTGCATGGACCCTAGTTGGATTTACACCAATGCCAACACCTTGAAGGTACAGCCAAAATAATCAAACTTACGAATCAAAACTACCAGTCATTAAAACACATCTACTTACAGAACATATTTATCAACTTTCATTAATTAAATCAATTTCTATTTAAAAGGTAAGATTTATATGATAATTATCAGTATTAAAGATGATCCTTAACAGTTTAAACATGGAAATATTTATCCCTTATGATGGAGAATTCAACACAGTCAAGCAGGAGATGTTTGACTGTGACTCTCTCATCACAAGGGATACAAAACGAAGGATCTTCACCTTTTAATACATATTTGTGAGTATAACGTGTATGGCTAATGCGACAACGTCGCATAATGACCTTCCCAAATCTGGACTGACAGCCCAAGTAGGTGTAACCAATATAAGATTTAATTTCATGTAGTTTGTTGATACCCACTCGAGCGTCCCACTTCGTCTGCATCAGATCACGGATGTAAGGTCTAATGCTAGCTATGTAATCAGAGTACACAATTGGAATAGACCCTGTCCGCACCAACCTCTTGCTATCGGAAGTCTGACTACGCTACATGAAGAATGCGGCTTTTGTAAGAGAACGTTGCATATTTATCCGCATTGATCAGGACAATGACTAGAAGCAAATGTCATTTGAGGTTGTTAACATTCATACTAAGCCACCAACATAAATGTTAAGCATCAAACCATCCATCTTGAAACCTCATAATGATCTTCGATCTTATGTGGTCATAAAGTGTACAACCCCTTATGATCCAAGAAGAAGAAGAATAGTGTGTGAACATTGTACACAATCAAGAGTACGTAAAAATTGTACAAAATGGAAGAAGAGTTTGTGAACATTGTACATAATGGAAGAAGAGTTTGTGAACATTGTACATACTGGGGGTTGAGTATGTGAAAATTGTACCTAATGGGAGAAGAATTTGTGAACATTGCACCTACTAGAAGAAGAGATTGTGAACATTGTACATACTGGAAGAAGAGTATGTGAACATTGTACATAATGGGAGAAGAGTTTGTGAACATTGTACATAATGGGAGAAGAGTATGTCAACATTGTACATAATGGGAGAAGAGTACGTCAACATTGTACATAATGGAAGAAGAATAGGTGAACATTATACACAATGGGAGAAGGGTATGTGAACATTGTACATAATTTGAAGAAGAGTATGTCAACATTGTATATAATGGAAGAAGAGTATGTGAACATTATACATAATGGAGAAAAGTATGTGAACATTATACATAATGGGAGAAGGGTATGTGAACATTGTACATAATTTGGAGAGGATTATGTGAACATTGTACATAATGGTAGAAGAGTATGTGAACATAGTACATAATGGGAGAAGAGTTTGTGAACATTGTACCTACTAGAAGAAGAGTTTGTGAACATTGTACATAATGGGAGAATGGTTTGTGAACATTGTACATACTGGAAGAAGGGTTTGTGAACATTATACATAATGGAAGAAGAGTTTGTGAACATTGTACATACTGGAAGAATGGTTTGTGAACATTGTACATACTAGAAGAAGAGATTGTGAACATTGTACATACTGGAAGAAGAGTTTGTGAACATTGTACATAATGGGAGAAGAGTATGTCAACATTGTACATAATGGGAGAAGAGTACGTCAACATTGTACATAATGGAAGAAGAATAGGTGAACATTATACACAATGGGAGAAGGGTATGTGAACATTGTACATAATTTGAAGAAGAGTATGTCAACATTGTATATAATGGAAGAAGAGTATGTGAACATTATACATAATGGAGAAAAGTATGTGAACATTATACATAATGGGAGAAGGGTATGTGAACATTGTACATAATTTGGAGAGGATTATGTGAACATTGTACATAATGGTAGAAGAGTATGTGAACATAGTACATAATGGGAGAAGAGTTTGTGAACATTGTACACACTGTGAGAAGAATATGTGAACATTGTACATAATGGAAGAAGAGTTTTCAACATTGTATAGAATAGAAGAAGAGTATGCGAACATTTTACATGATGGAAGAAGTGTATGTGAACATTATACCTAATGGGAGAAGAGTGTGTCAACATTGTACACAGCTGCTGATGTTATCCATACAGTTTTGTATTGTACGTAGCCTCAGGCAAAAAATGTCATTAGTGCCTTCATTTCTTTAATTTTAATATTAATATCAAATATCATCACTTAAATACCTGACGTATATTCCAGTATATTGTGTGGATGGGCCAGCATCAATTATTCCTCGAGTAACTGTTTTAACATACTCTCAAAACGCGAGATGTAATGAAATATATAAATTACTTCCAGATATAAAACGGCCACCATTCTTCTGTACCTTTAAGCAATACTTAAACCTTCTACTTATTTTCTTCTTCTTTAAATGCAGTTGGGTTGTTGGGATTTTATCTGACTAAACACCACTAGCGCGTAATGACTACTAGAACTCTTCAAACTGGTGACACGAGAGGGATTGGGCCATTATGTTAATGTGCCTTGTGGTGATTTGCAAACTTTGGAACTGTTTTCCGTCGACTGACAATGTTAAGGATCGGCCTAACTTAAGGAAATATAGATTAAACCTCGAACTGCATTAAAACTTTGTTGATTTATTGTACCCATGTTAATGACTAATACATTGTTGCTTTGTTACTTAATGCTGCACCCAGCAATACTTCAGCTATATGGTGGCAGTCTGTTAAATAATCGAGTTTGGACCAGGCAATCCAGAGACCAATAGCATGAGCATCGGTCTACAAAATCGTTATAATGACATGTGTTAAGCAAACAAGCGAGCCTGACCACCTGATCCTGTGAATCGACTCGATAACCTCGCTCGAGGTCATCACTTTTAAGCTTGTATTGTAAATCACTGTATGTTAATGTATTAAAGCTTGTGCTGTAAATCACTGTATGTTAATGTATTAAAGCTTGTATTGTAAATCACTGTAAATTAATGTATTAAAGCTTGTGTTGTAAATCACTGTATGTTAATGTATTAAAGCTTGTATTGTAAATCACTGCATGTTATTGTATTAAAGCTTGTGTTGTAAATCACTGTATGTTAATGTATTAAAGCTTGTATTGTAAATCACTGTACTAATCATGAACACTTTGGCTAGGGTTAGGGTTAGGGTTATAATACTTATACCAGTCCAATGCAAACACAACTGGGTTAGGGTTAGGGTTAGGGTTAGGTTAGGGTTAGGCTTAGGGTTATAATACTTATACCAGTCCAATGCAAACACAACTGGATGTTTATCTCACTTTTCCTTCCTGCCACAAAAGGCAACCAAATTCGGAATATGCAGATACAACGCTGAAGAGAGTGGATTTGCACAAATACAATTTCGGTTCAGACAGAAGCTTTCAAAAAGATAGAAAAGGATGTGTCGGGTCCATACTGTCTTTGTGAGCTTAATCCAAATTCGGATAACGTGAAACCACCGACATGGGACATTTCTACCGGAAAAGGCAGAAGTGGTGCAGTTCAGGTAGACCTTTGTTTGAGCGCAACATTACATTACTTCAGATAGACAACCGTTGTCATGCCGCGTTTGGTTTAGTATGATACAATGTGACAGCTATCTTGAAAATTTATGTCTTGTGACATATTGAAACTAGGAAAAATAATTGATGTAAATAAAATATGCTGCATGCGTGTAATTATTAAACACAAATTAATTCAGTTCAATCCCTTATCATCAATGTGCTTGCACAAGTTACGACACAAGTTTTGACATCATGTAATGTGTCATGTGTTACATCTTAGAATTACACTTTCATGGTAACGTACACATTCTAGTACGTTTTTGGATCAACCCGATCTTAAATTCGAACCCATACCCTCAGATATAGACACCTAATCACCAGCACACAAGGTCAGCCATCTAGCCCACTCAGCCACCGCGGCTTCCACAAAATGGGAGTCGGACATCAGTTTATCACTAAGATCATCAAACATCACATTGCTAACACAATCATCAATGTTGTCAACATTTTCACAATTGTACTTAGTACAATCAGTACCTGAGGAGAGTGTGGCAGCTAGACGTGCAATTACGCTCAGTGTGGGTATTATGACTTGCTCAGGTCTTTTACATCAAATCCTGCCACACAAGCAGCGATGAAAAAACACAAAGACAGATACAATTATTCTTGGGGTAGAACACGTGTTCTCATTTCTCAGTTTCAGAAAAATTTCAGTCCAGAAAAGTTTCAGAGACATACTCAGCATCTGTGTGTGATGACAATTATATTTAAGGTCAAATATTACGTAAATAATGGCTCTAATTAGCAAGGCACTAATATTTTGTTTCAGCTGTTTGCCCTTTGTTTGCTTTCTGTAATTTATGTTGTTTATTGATTAAGTAATAGTTATCATTGGGTCACAATGTGTAGACTTTTGAGTGATAGTTATTAGGGATCCCATTTCGCATCATCGTCGATTGTGTTTTACCGGTACACCTTTAAGGTAGCGCTTTAGAGTTGCCTCCCTTTGGTGTGTTTTGACTGTTCGTGAACACGAGGCCGATCGCTATGGCTCCATACTTCGCAGAAATCCTCAAGAATCAGTGACTGTTGTTACGAGAGCGTATTTGCTGTAAATTGTATTATTAGATAAGTAATAAATGTTATTTGGGTCACAGTGTTTAAAGTTTTGAGTGATTGTTATTATGGGTCACATTGTGTATCATAAATATTCAGTGGTATTAGTATTTCAACGGCAGGCCTTTAAGGCAGTCCTCTAGAGTTACCACCCTTTGAGAATGTTTTGAGGTAAACACGAGGTTGACCGAGAGACGTTGATGGTGATGGTTGTAAGTGCGAATGTTCTTGAACGAGTGGCTTTATGTATAAAGGCTGGTTGTCGTGTTGACACGCGGACACCCACGAATTAACTGGGGTATATCAACCTGCCTGCGTCAACGTTTGACCTACATAACCGCTGCCTGACCACTGGCTGTGTTGCATTCAGTAAAACTGTTTCTCACTCTCACACCAAGACTTCTGTGAGTTCACATTGCACATTCTTGTGCAGTGGACTCCAATGTCGACAGGCATTTCTTATCAGTCTGATAGTTTGTCAGGTGGTGAACACATTCTTTCTAGAGAGCAGCTTATTAATGCGCAGGGTGAGGATGTTGAAGTGCAGAAGTTGGCTAGTAATGCTGTTTCTTTTGATTAGGTTAGCAAGGTTCCAGTTTATTATTACTACAAGGACAGTGTTCTGATGGGTAAATGTATGTCGCCGGATGTTCCTTCGGAGGATGAATGGAAATTGTACCATCAAATCACGGTACCAAATGTATTTCGAAAGCATGTACTTACATTGGCACATGAAAATCCCATGGAAGGCCATCTGGATGAAAACAGAACTTGTCAGAAAATGTTGGCACATTTCTCTTGGCCAAGTTTGTGACAAGATGTGGCTGAATTTTGTAAAACCTGTCATGCATGCCAAATTATTGGAAAACCAAATCAGAAGATTCCTTCTGCTCCCTTAAAACCTATACCGGCTTTTGAGGAACCTTTCAGTAGAGTTGTTATTGATTGTGTTGGTCAACTACCTAAGATTAAGTCTGGTTATCAGTATTTACTCACAATCATGTGTGCTTCTACCAGATTTCCAGAAGCAATTCCGCTTTGTAGGGCTGTTGCACCTGTGATTGTCAAGGCTTTGATAAAGTTTTTCACCTTAGTTGGTTTGCCAGATATTGTTCAGTCTGATTAGGGTTCAAACTTTGTCTAAGCTGTTTCAACAAGCCAGTTAGGTGTTAAGCAAGTTAAGCAAGTCTAGTGCTTGTCATTCAGAGTCATGGGGAGCTTTAGAGAGGTTTCATCACACTTTGAAGAATACAAAAGCATAATAGGGCCACGATGAAAAATTGTTTTAGTCTCACTATCCCCTACGTAGGACTTTTTTATCACCTACGGAGGAATTACTCTCTCCTGCGTATGATTTATTATCACCTAACTAGTTCACTATTTCATGTTGCACTTCGTTACATTATGCGTTGGATATTTCAGAGGTTTTTGCACATCAGTCATAATCTGCGTGTGCAGAAGTGTCTATCGGTGGCAATCTATGTGTACTTATATCCTTATACTTAAAGAAACAACTATAACGACAGTCTTTTGCCTTTTTTAACTCAGTGTTGCTTTACGCCGCATTCAACACTTTTCCACCCGCGTCAAGTCAACTTGTGAACAATTACGAAAAAGTATACTGCAAACGAGCTTTATATCTGATCCAACCTAGCCTTATATGAAGACAAGCAAAATTTTCGGAGGACGTGTCATAACGAGAATTTAATATCAGAAACTCTTCTGTCTGTGTACGTGCGTGCGTGCGTGTATCTGTGTGTGAGAGAGAGTGATAGAGAGAACACCCATAACTGCAATTACATCAAGGTCCACGTCACCCAAACATAACACACACAAACACATACACACACACACACACACACACACACACACACACATAACACTCTGTAGTAACACTGTTAGTGTCATAAATATGCACTGGCGTGCATTTCTACTATCTAACGTCCTGCATAACCAAACATTTTTCAATTTAATAACCACACTTCATAATCCGAACCTCTAAAAGGATATATTAAGTACTACGTGGCAGATAGTATGTCCTATGTAGGAGATAGTAAGTCCTACCTAGGAGATATTAAGTCCTACGTATAACTTACTTTCTTCTACATTTTCTGGTGTCACTAACTCCAAGTAGGACATAGTTAGGAGATATTGACACCAAAATCTTTTTCACCGTGGCCCTACTACGCTTCCGGCATCAAGACTTATTATTTTGAGACAGAGAAATATTGGGATGAGGGTGTGCATTTGTTGTTTGCTGCCAGAGAGTCAGTTCAGGAAAGCTTAGGGTTAAGTCACTTTTGGCTTGTATTTGGTGACAGTGTAAACATTTCAAGGAACACTGTCTCAATGACAGTCCTGAAATGTCCTGAACCTGTTAGACTATCTGGCTGACTATCATTTCGGGACAGACTTTCAAAACCAAGTGAGTCGGCCAGACAAAACTTGAAAGTTTCACAGGCAAAAATGAAACAAAACTATGACAGAGAGACAAAAGAGAGAAATTTCACTTGTGGTGAGAAAGTGTTAGTTTTACTTCCTATTCCTGGTCAACAACTGTGAGCAAGATATCAAGGTCCATATGTTGTTGACAAAAAGATTAGCGACACAGACTATGTCGTCTTGACGCCTGGTCGTCGTAAAAATGATTAAGAAATATCATGACAGGTTAGAAACCAAACAAGTCAATTGTATTGCCACACTCTCCCCAGGTACTGATTGTACTAAAGACAATGTTGAACATGTTGACAACATTGATGATTGTGTTAGTAATGTGATGTTTGATGATCTTAGTGATATTGTTTCACCAAAGTTGAGAAATTCTGATGTGTTTGGTCACCTGGACAAGGAACTATCACATTTGTCCCCTGAACAGAAAGTTAAAATGTCAGATTTGATTCATGAGTTCTCACACTTATTTCCTGATGTGCCTGGTCGAACTGATGTTGTTAACCATGATATAGATGTAGGTGATGCTGTGCCTGTAAAACAACACCCATATCGGATGACTCCTGTGAAACACGAAATTTTGCGGAAGGAAGTGAAATACATGCAAGACAATGACATTATTGAACCCAGTGACAGTCCATGGAGTTCACCATGTGTTCTTGTGCCGAAGAGTGGAGATGGCTGGCGCCGCTGTGCTAACATAAAAGTTGCCAATGCGCTCTCGGGAACTGATTCGTATCCTATTTCGAGAGTGGACGATTATATTGATCGCGTTGGTCGAGCATATTCTACACTTGAGAAAGAGACATTAGATCTTTTACTTGCTTTTGAAGTGTACCTAGGTACCACTACCTTGCCAACTGAAATGTTTACTGATCACAACACCTTGACTTTTCTTCATAAAACGAAGAACAAGAACCAAAGACTTATGAGGTGGAGTTTGCCCTTGCAAGGGTTCAATCTTGCGATCAACCACATTAAAAACAAAGATAATGTTTGTGCTGATGCACTTTCTAGGCTGTAAATGTATTATGACTTGATGATACTGTATGTTTGTATTTTGAAAATGTTTTGAGGTAAACACAAGACTGACAAAGAGAATTCTACGTTGATAGGGACGTTTGTACGTGTCCGAATTTTCTTGATGAGTGACTTTGTATATAAAGGCTGGTTGTTGTGTTGACGACATAGACACCCACTACACATTTCATAAATGAAATTACGTACTGAAATTCTGATTAAAAGTCATGTGACCAAGACTGAAAAAGCTAAAATGTGTGTAATAATGTTGGGACATAATTTGGCATTATTATAAGCGATATATCTGTCCTGAATGACAGAAACTGGACAGAACAATGATTTACACTGACATTAAGACAGATATTGCAGCAATGATTTTATTTGTAAGATTGTTAAAGGTTGACCATTTACACAACTTTAAAAACTCTGTTAGTTTTGTGATGGGTAACAATGTCGTTGAATGTGAAATATGTATGCATGGATTCATAAAAACAAGTTCTCAAACAATGACAAATTTGACACTTGCTTGTGTCCTTATTTCACATTTTTATAAAAAAAACAATGAAGTTCTTGAAAGGCATTTAGAACAGGCATAATACAGTTTATGTTGTTATCTTTGCAAGCGTGTAATCTGGTTTGAAACAGTTTGCTTTGAAACCTGACTATTCTTTTAGTTTCCAGTCTGAGCACGGCGTCAAGATGGCAGTCAACATCCCTGGCCTCATCTCCGTAATAATCTTCTACATCATTATCCTCGTCGTTGGGATTGTGTCTGGGAGAAAGAAAAAATCAGAGACAATAGTTGGTGTGATACTGGCTGATAGAAAAATGGGTATTGTCATGTCCTTGTTCACAATAACAGGTAAAAACAATCGCCACTACCAACACCATCATCATCAAAGCCATTGTCATTGTCATAAACAAGAAAAATCTGTTCCATGTTGATTCTAAATGTCCTTGAGTCCGTACAGGAACTAGGTGCGAAACAATCATTACAGAAATGTGAAGTAAATAAACAAGAGCATTCTCAAATTCATGTAATTCCTGTTACGTGTTGATCGTCATGAATAAATCGAAATAGGAAACAGTTGCCATTTACATCTCTTATATCTACTTTTACCAAGTAAAAAAGTTTAGAGTAAATTATCATTTGTGTAGTATTGAATAATACGTAATCATCGGAACTTTGTGCTCAACGCCTTGGCCAGATTTTTCTCAATTTGAACCTTCAAGAACAAACTTGGCTAATTTAGATATAAGAAATACATTGTATAAGCATCATTGCTACGGATGTCTGCATGTGAGCTTTGGTTCCGCTGTGCTACGAGAGTGGATTTTCTGTAATTTGTAATGTTATTGATTCAGTGATTGTTATTATCGGATCACAATGTTTAGAGTTTTGAGTGATAGTTATCATGGGTCTCATTTTGCATAATCGGTAATAGTATTTTTGGCATGCCTTTTAAGGCAGTGCTTTAGAGTTGCCTCCCTTTAGGAACTCTTCTGTATATGAGTGTGTGTTTTAAATGTTGGTAAACACGAGGCCAGTTGCGAAGGTTCCATACTTCGCTGGAATGCCCAAGAATCAGTGACCGCATATAGAGGCTGGTTGTTGACGGAACACACACACACACACATGGAGTTACAATGGGAGTTATACTGCAGTTCTGTCATCATTTTCCTACCTAAATCTGCCCGCTTCTTCTTCAACTCTTGACCTACATTTAAGACCACTCGCTGCGTAACATTTAGCACAGCTGTTTCTCATTGAAAACCAAGAATTTGGTGAGCTGATATTATATTTGTGACCCATTACTTTGACTAAGTTGCATTGTACTAGAAACCTTTATTGTGAATCATTGCAACTTGCTAATTATTTGTGCAATGTATTATTGAATATTGTAGACTTATCAGGGTTATGTTTTGATGGTTCATAGGGGATTCCTTATATCACGGCAAATTATTAACCATAACAGTTAATACGGATATCTGCATGTGAGCCTAGCATACACAGATACGGATGTTTGCATGTGATATGTATTGATGTGCATATAAGCACAGGTCACGGGTAAACCGTATTTCATACATTCATTTCTTGTTTCTTGTGCGTTTCAGCAACATGGGTTGGCGGAGGCTTCATAAACGGGACTGCAGAAATAGTTGCCAAGAAAGGATTTGCCTGGATGCAAGCGCCGATTGGCTACTCACTCTCCTTAATCATTGGTAAGGTTCAGCCACTTATTAGATCATCAGTCTGTTCCCAACACATGCTAGTTTCATTTAAAATTCTGATAACACCAACCTCAGAGCAATGTTTCAATATCACTGCAATGTGTTATACAGGTGGTATTTTGTTTTGTCCCCGTTTACGTCGAGACAACTGCATCACAATGTTCGACCCATTCCAAGACCGCTATGGTGGAGTGATGGGCGCTCTCATGTGTATACCGCAGTTCCTGGGAGATCTCTTCTGGACAGCCGCCATTCTATCGGCCCTGGGTAAGCAGCTGTGTTATTGCTTTGCTATTTAATTGAATTCCTAATATTCTTTCCATATTTTTCAAATGTACCTCATGTATGTTTCAGGTTCTACAATGGCTATTATCCTTGACCTTGATGAAACCCTGTCTGTTATCATATCCGCCATCATCAGCGTCTCTTACACCCTTGTTGGCGGCCTCTGGTCGGTTGCCTACACCGACATCGTGCAGCTCATATGCTTAAGTGTCGGCTTGGTAAGACAAGCACATTCATGTACACATAAATACGTCATGAAGCATACATCTGTGTTCCTTTCTGTTCCTCCACAAGAATGAAGGATGAAGTATCCATGTGTTTCCAAATAATGTCCATTGATCCCATGGCAGATGCAAATGTCAAATGAGAAAAGTGTGAGACCAATGAATAATGCCAGTGTTAAAATGGCGGATGTCTTTCCAGGTTGTGGCGGTCCCGTTCATTGTGACTAACCAAGCTGTAGACTTACAAAGGATCCAACGATCATGGCTAGGGGAAGTAACTCGGCAACAGACAGGATACTTCCTGGACCGTTATGGCCTCCTAATCCTTGGGGGCACAACATGGCAGGTAGGACTTGTTCCGTCTGGGGCAACTGCGCTTGTTTGTACATGTGAACAAAACACACCAAGGTGGAGTCCGGTTCATAAAGCGAACAGACAGGATACTTCTGGGCCGTTATGGCCTCCTAATCCTTGGGGGCACATCATGGCAGGTAGAACTTGCTCCGTCTGGGGTAACTGCATTTGTTTGTACAAGTAAGGCTTGACCAGAAACATGGTCCTGCAGATTTCTTTTTGTCATAGGAAGTTCGGTACTTCTAGTCAACGCCGGGGATTAGATAAATAGTTACGCGTTCAACAAAAACTGATTTCTAGAACGCAGTGTTCGCAAAGAGTAAGCATAAGCATTCCTTGTCCGACATATTACTGTACATGCAGACGCACCCTTTTTGTGAAATGTAAGGACAAGTACAATCCTGACCCTTACAATGTTACTTTCTTGAACCTGATTCGGTATTGGATCACGTGTAATATAATGTTTATGCAGAGTAAAGCAACACTCCATTCAGCAGAAATCACACATTTAAATTTCTGCCACCTAGATTGTACATCTCTCTTGGCCTAAGTTCTGACTCAGGATCTTAGTAATAGACTCTTTTGTCATCCTGGGATAAGTAATTCGGTCAAAACGTCCTTGGCTAGATCAAGTCAGCTTTCGTGTGGCTTCTAGATTCCAAACCTGTGGACAAGTTGACTTTTGGAGTACATCTCTACAGTTACAGATGACACTACTGTCAGCTGACCTGTAACACGTGGGGCATCCATGACGTCCTTCACTGGCATACCACGTCAGGAAGGCATCGGTGGAGGTGGTCAAATCTCCCTCTCTGATTCTTCCGTTTTAATTTGGCAACCCGTCTATCACCAGTTAAATTTGAAAGTCAGTCATACGAAATGTATTACTGATATCATCATGTAAAGCGTGGACATCCAGGCACCAAAATAAGTTGTGCATATTACTTCTCCCTGATCCCAGGTGTTTGGTTATAGAAATGTAGCAATTATTCATTTATCTTGTTTAGTCTTTTACTGACTTGATAATTACGTTCAGCAACTTATTTCAGGGTTACCTAGAGTCAGTTGGAAGTCGTGCTGCAACAGAATTTGCAGTTGTTTCTCTCATAGTATTTATGACCAAGAACAATACACCTGTACGTACTGTTTAACACAAGAAGAGACATGAGATATCAACTGGGGTATTTGTACCAGTGTTAATAAACAGAGCTCAGATACGAGAGAATTCTGTTTTGAATATACGTTCTAAATTCAAGTTGTTCAAGAAAATGTAGACAACAGGACTAATTGTTATGTGTCAAATGGTTGGTTCTGATTTCGTATATGTTGTGTAGGAGATGTATCAGCGTACGTTGGCCTGCCGTACAACAAGACAAGCTGTGGCGTCATCAGTCGTGGCTGGAGTCATGTGTCTTCTTCTCAGTATACCGCCTGCTGTCATTGGTTTCGCAGGATCTGCTGCAGGTACGCTTTCTTATTCAGATTATCGTTATTGCAAACATGATTTTATAAAGCATTTTCAATGTCTCCGCTTTGCACATAAACTCAGCAAAAATAAAAACTTTACACTCGTTTCAAAGTGAATAATTTGAACATTTTGGAAAATGGGTTTGAAATAACGATTGTATTCAATTCTCTTGTCATTAAAGATGCTGTAGCATACACATCATGTTTCTCATGGAATCGGTTCCTCCGGAAATGCGGCTACAATGTCCATGATCAAAAACTGTGTCACAACTTAATGAAATCATGTCAATATTGGGTGTGCCCTCCATGGGCGCTCACAACTGCGATATAACGCCTCCTCATGGATTGGATGATGCGTCTGAACACCGCTTCGGGAATGCGGCGCCATATTTGTACCAACATGGCACCAAGCTCCTGCAAGTTCTGTGGAGAGTTCCTTACTTGAAAGGAGCCGCCTGCCTAACATATCCCACACATACTCTGTGGGGTTGATGTCGAGTGATCTTGAGGGCCACTCCATGGTACTGATGCCAGCGTTCCTGAGGAAATTCGTTGTTAAATTTGCCATATGAGGTCTGGCGTTATCCTGCTGGAAAGTCAGACCTGGGCCATGAGCTGTCATGAATGGCAAAAGCTCTGGAACGAGCACTTGATCCCTGTATGCTGCCGCATTAAGCTTTCCCTGGATGACAATGAGTCGGGATCGAACATGACCGTCGATAGCACCCCAAACCTAAACGGTACCGCCTGTAAATCGATCCACTTCCTGTACGCAACACTAGGCATTGCGTTCACCTCGTCTAACCCTTCCACCAGCAAACGTTAATGTGAACCTTGATTCATCACTAAACACAACCCTATTCCAATCTCGCTGGTTCCTTCCCACGTGCCGTCGTGCCTAGAGAAGACGTTGGCGTCGATGGAAACGGATTAGAATTGGTCCACGATATGGTCGTCGTGCATGAAGACAAGCACAGCGTTGGCGATTTTGAATGGTTTGGGCAGCCATTCGTCCTCCAAACAATACATCCCGAGTGGAAGAGGCAGTGACAAACCGATCACGCAAATGAAGTAAAACAATCTGTCGGTCGTCTGCGTGTGACGTCACATGTGATCGACGTGGACGTACCTGTATTCAGCATGCCAATGGCACTGTCATGCTGAATGTTTGACATTCGTGGCATTGCAAATTAACCATAAAACCGTGTTTTTCTGAGGTGACACTCTACTCTACTACCGTGAGAGCAATTGCACGTGTATGAATAGGTCACATGACATGTGGCACGTGAAAACGTGATTTTAGCGTGCAGTGCTCTCCCCACTTGCTACGTAGGCCCGACCTGTAGAATGAAAGTGTGATGTAATGCCCTTGACAATGCATTTAACCATAATCACAATGAGAACTCTTTCAAGAAACGTTTCAAAACACTATCTGAAAAATAATGAGTGTCAAGATTTTATTTTTGCCAAGTTTTTTTTTATTTCAATAAATCAGTAAAAGACAAGAACAAACGAGAAAATGTCCTCCATATTACTTGTCTTTTATTTAAATACCAACTTCAAGACGCCTCTAAAGAACTTCTTTCAAGAAATCATATTTCGTATTCACCACGGGAATATTGATGCTAACATTCAGCCCGATGATAACTGAGCAATAGCAGCAATATGCCCTGTCATGTAGTGACGAAGTGATGGGTACTTCAGGTGCCAAAAAGACTGAGAAACAAACAAGAGTCTGCAGTTTGTTCAGCTAAAGTTACATTCGAAATGTTGTTAAATGAGACAATCACTCTTTTACCATTCTTCATTTCTGGAATGGAATAGCCTAGTGGTAAAAGCGTTTGCCCATTACACTGAAGACCCGGTTTTAATTCCGCTTATGGGTACAGTGTGTGAGATCTTGTTTATAAATTGGAACCGCAATAGGATAAAATCAGTTTTCTTGTGCCATGTCTTCCCAAAACATATTTTTCTACCACTATTCAAGCTGTGGTAAATTTTCATATTTTGATGTGTGACTCACACTGCATACAATCACCTACAATCACCTAAAGGGAGGATGTAAATGCAGAGGTACGTCCACGTGGTCCTTTGGTAACTGTTGATATGCAACTCGTTTCTATAATTTCGTCATGATATGATTACATACTTCTTGTGAATATAAATCATTTGTCGACAGGTTCTGCACATTTTAATTGAATTACAAATTGTGTTGTAAACATGATATAGCTGACACACCAGTGACATGAATTTTAAATTCACTTTTGATTGTTAACCTTAACCATAAAGAGATCACAAAAAGTGAAGTTTAATAATTTTTGATTTATTGATAATCAATTCCCAGATTGGAATGCGACTGGTTATACGGGCGAGATCCCGCTTACCGCGGAACAGATGCACTTCATCCTGCCCATGGCCTTACAGTATCTTTGCCCTATGACGGTGTCTATCCTGGGACTGGGCGCGGTCTCAGCAGCCGTCATGTCTTCCACAGACTCCAGCACGCTCTGCACGGCTTCAGTCTTCACCAAGAACATCTACAAGAGCATCATCAGAAAAAATGTAAGCACCGCACGGCCTGCAGTAGATGTAAGAGTGATGCTGTGTCAGTAACATGCATGTGGTTATCAGGATATAAACATATCTCCCTACTGTTACACTCAGTTGACAAGGAAACTCAGCATGACATACTACTGTCTCTGAGAAAGGCATCTTTACTTTCTGCTTCTGTTGCAGGCCTCGGAAAGTGAGATGGTATGGGTCATGAGAGTGGCCATCATTGTTACGGGAACTCTTGCTGCTGTCATCGCCATCGTTGTAAAGAGTGTATATGGACTTTTCATCCTCTGCTCTGACTTGATGTATGTCATTCTCTTCCCGCAGTTCATCTGTGTTCTCTACATACGCTGCTGTAACGCATACGGATCGTGTGTTGGCTTTGTGGTGGCGTTCGTCCTGCGGGCGTGTAGTGGTGCTAAGCTCATCAACTTCCCCGCCATCATACACTACCCCTTGTACAACAAAACATACGGCCAACTATTTCCCTTCCGCACCCTGATTGCCGTAATCGGATTCATCCTCATTATATCGGTGTCTGTGGGAACCAAAATATTGTTTACTAGAGGATGGGTATCGATGAAATATGACATTTTGGGCTCCTTTGGACACCTCCTGTCTCCATATACGGCTGAGGAGCAAGAGGCTGTTGAAATGTTAGCCGAATCAGATTGTGTTAGTAGGAAACCTAAGAACAATCGCTTTGACAATAAACCACAACCTCTAGGTTTGTCTGAAGAAATGTAGCATATTTCCAGTCGTTTTCAGGGTAATCCTGCAGCCTTGAAATTACCTGGAGTTAGTCTATTAACCGAGTGTATATTGTTCAGCACTACTTAATATTTACCATCAGTTATCAATGATCAATTTCACATCACCACATAGAGACTTTCCTGTTTGGCGACTTTGTCAACACAAGAATTATATCAGGCAAGTTTGGCACGTGCTTTCATTGGTAGAGTTGTCACGATCTGCATGTGCATTTTCATTTTCACGAATATCCTACAGAACTTTATACCACGCCTGGCGTTTTGGTCGATATGCATTTTCATATGAAGACACAATGATGCTTGTAATACCTGTAAGTTTGGATTGAAAAACATGCTAACCAAAGGATAACAAGAATAAAAACCATATGGATTGGTTTTGAATGTCCCATTTCTTTTACTGTTCAGTATAGTATCTCATAATACCCATAAACAGATGTTCGCTCCTCACGCTGAACACTCATTTCTGGTGTCCCCGCCATGATATTTCTGAAATATTGCTAAAAGTGGCGCAAAACCCAACTCACTCACCCACGCACCTTAAATAGATGACGTCAACCATTTAAATATATTTTCAGCAATCAAAAACAACTGTGTACCCGTAATTGTCCGATAAAAGGAACAGGGTGAACGTGAGGTAGACGTGCACAGTGAAAAAGTTGTGAATGTTTCTTGCATGTCGATAGGTATACTTTGTTGGGCCATTTACATGAACGAAATATTCAGTATATCTTAACCATAGGCTGGTTTCTTGTTCTCCGTGCCCACGAGTTTGTATATCACTATATTCATAGGCCAGGTTCTTCTTGGTCGAATCATTGTCGCTTGTTACTCAACAGATTTTGCTGGAAATTTGGTAATACTCTGCTCGTGTGCCATGTTAGATGGCTCAAGCTTACTTTTAATTATCTTTCTTCTGCCGGTGATTTGTGTTCCAAATGTATTGGTTTCGGTGTGTTATTGTATCACCTTCAGTAGCCTTAATAGCCACTGGCAAAGGCTACCACCCTTTACCCCCCTTGATGCACTTCACATGACTATCTGCATGACTGTGTCTTCTGCTATGGGCTGGTATGTGCCTGGGTTTTCAGACCTTGTCACCCACCTTCAAATGTTACAGGTTATACTTGGAAGACCAAGTCATTCTGTTTTTCACCCTTTCTCAGCATTTCATACCTTTCTGAACTAGTGAACAATTGCAGACGTCTACTGTAGATCCGTAGACCTGTATACAGGCTGTACTTGTTCAAATCAAAAGAAAGTATTTTCCAAAAAGTGCATCTCAACCATTTGGTGACACTTACGAAATCATTATGAATGATGGCTACAGTAGTTGGCTCTGTGGAATGATTTGACCGCAAGAGTTGCAATAACATATGCAGCTGAGTTCATTTTGAGAAACCTGTAGAAAATGACTGTAACAATAAGAGCGATCCGCTCACCACATACACAAGTCTAGATTGCAGTCTGAAATGTCTTCTTCAATGTCTTCACAAATAGTATACTATATTTGGTTTCCTCTACCATTTTACACACAAGTACTTGAAAGTTCTCCTGTACTTGGGGAAGTGTTTTACTTTCCAGTCTTATGTAGATAAATTTACTTTTGTATTCTCTAATTTATTGTCATGTTATTTATTCACTCTGGGTAACCCTGAATAAAATGTGTGACACAACACAAATCGCTTTGTCTGTTTTTATCTGACATCCAATCTGGTAGCCTTTTCAGTAATATTTTGTCCACAGTTATAACATAAGAGTAGTAGTTCTCTGGTGGTCAAACATCCATCCGGAAGTATGCACAACTAATCAAAACACTTACTAAAGCCTGCTGCCGAAGTACGAAAGGCACTTAACATTTATGATAAGAAATGTGATACATAACAACTATTACTCAAAACATTAAACGTGACCCAGTAATAATTATTATTTACTCCTCTCAATGCTACTGTCGAACCCATTCGACAGGAGTGCAGGATAATGACATCTCCAAATAAAACTTGCAATAATCATTCAACGTGTCATATGAATTGTGTATGGAATGTACTAATTCTCAGCTTTATAAATATATAACCTTCAATACATTTAAATACCTTAAAACGAAATGCCATTGAATTAAAAATGTGATCGCCAAATTTCTAGGCATATAATATAATATATAATATAACCAATGTTGACTTCCACGTGGAGAAGTACCCAGTCTAACATTTTCTTCAAATTTAAATATTTTTTTTTTAGTTTCATCATTTTCTTGTTGTTTGACGAAGAGAAAGCTCATAAGTTTCCCTTTTTCTAACGATTAGCAGCTTTCGGCTTAAATAATTATAAACAAAATCAATCTCAATGTTACATCACCGAACTGGAGCGATCATGGCAACGGCGGTAAACAAATAATTCCACATGCATCGTGATGCAAATACAAAAATGTGCCATCCTTTTTAATATATCCAACTATTTTATCTGGAATTGATTACATGGTGTGAATAGGTAAATGCTATTGTCTCTGCACAGAAATTACCATATTTAGCGAGCATAGTTTTGATTTTGTTTGATGTTTGATAAACCTTGTAACATTCACGATAATGACAGCCGTAGGTGACCCGAAAGGGCGTGGCCAAACTTGCGGTTGACAAGACACGAAGGATGTTTGAAAATACGTGTTCATATGCAGAATCTGAACTCATATACCTTGAAAGAAAACGACTCAATACCTATATAATGCAGATCATAAAACAATATCACTACATTTGTAATTGTACCCACCCTTGATGAAAGCGGAAGCACGTACACAGCATGCCACTCCTGGAGGTAAAATATAAAAGAGTTGGAAAACAACCATTGATACATTTTCTAAATTGATTCACATTCCCGTAAGATCCATACTACACACCAGAATTACCTTTCAATCATCTTCAGTTGTTTACTGTTAGTTGTGCTAAATAGCAGTTGTCATTTGTGGCTTGTGTTGTAGTATTTTTCGTCCTCAAGTTAGCAGGGGATGCGTTGATCCTTAAGTCGAAGTCGATGATTTTCACGGTCGATCTTTTTTCAAAGAATGTTCTGACACGGGGAGGCTTGTGTCATAACAACAACATTATATTGTTCTGTGTATATCGTCACATGAAGTACAATTTTGATGACTGAAGATGTCATGAAGGAAATCTTTTTCCTTTCGCAGAAACAAACGAAACCAGAGCTAGTGTGAGAATGTAACGTAAATGGATTTCATAAAAATTAATGACTGCTTTGAAACCAACTGTTATCGTCTGTGTTAATCAGTATTTTTTAGACATGAAAACAGCTAAACGGCACATCTTTTGTTTACGAATTTGGAGCAAAATTGAAATTATTCTGTTACTTAAAAAAGCAGAGCTTTCGAAGTTTAATTCTACCTACTGAATGGTACTGCTGGTAATGTTTCAGAACAAATTGTTTGACGTGTGTGCATACGTATATACAAAAAATCATGTCATGTGACTCAGTCCGTGGCTCCATACAGCTTTAACCAATAGTACAACCTGAACTGCAAAATATAACCTCATATTTATGGCCATACTTATACCTACTTGCACACTGTCCATGTTCATATTTTACTGTAGAAAACAGACTTCATCTGGGAAACAGACTGATGAACAAAAAGTCTTTGAACAATGATTACACTGACAGTGATTGAAAGAGAGACTCATGCCATGAAATGAAATGAAGTAATAAGAAATTATCATACCAGACCCAGAATAATTAGTGTTGTAGTGATGTTGTGAATATGGTATATCAAAGCTACAAGTGACAGATAATTTATTGTTGAGCAAGAGGTGCAACCTGTGTTAATCTGTGGCATCAAGGTAATCATGTAAGGTGGCACCAGGGACAAACAGATTTCTTTTTCCTAATACTGAGCTCTGCAGTGAGTGGTTTTTGTTGTCCAGTTTGGAGCTATTTCATTAAGATTTCAATTTGGAATTTTTCATTGCCATAAGTATGTAACAAAGGCCTATATCAAATGCTTCCATGAAGTACACGAGTGTGCATGGCCTTGCTATTTTGTTATTCAAAGAAGACTGTTCTTGAAATGTCTTGTTTTATGATGGTTTAGGCTATTGAAGACTAAATAATTGGAGTACATCATTATCAGACACTTAAGCAAACACAAACAATCCTTGAAAGTTCAACAGGTTAATTTCATATTATGACATAGCTCCTAAACCCAGGAAAAGGTAATAAGATAGGATAATTTCTCTTTACAGAATATGAAGCCTTTTTACTTTCACCACAGACCATTAATTATAGGAGTAAGGAGTAAGCATTAACTCCGAAACGTTGTGTTCTCTCATAAAGAAGTTGATATCCATAAAAATCTTCTTTCTTATGTATTTTCACTTCTGAATGACTTATCATCACGAGGTTAATTCTTCAATCATATTTAGTATCAAATCTAAAGGAAGCAGTGACGAAGAGGTAGGCAGATCTTAAGATGGACAGATTATTAAGATCAGATAATTCACTATTTCCATATAAGATTGTCTTCTAGCTTTACCCATGTTTGCAATTCACATTTATATACATATGTGACAACACATGCTGCATTTAAATTTTGCATTGTATGTTGTATGGTACCGGTGTCGATATAAACTGTAAAGCTGTTCACAATCCAATTTCATTTTTTATCAATAAAAACAAACACAATAATTACGTACAAAAAATGAGATGTGTAAATCATTCCCTCTGCTGGTGATGGCTGTGTGGGATTAGTTAAACGACCAAACCCAGTTGAGCATGCCTTATAATCCTCTTACTCTTAAAATAAACTTCAGTCCAAAGATGATACCATTAGTGGGATTATTTGGCTGATCTGAGTTAGTGTTTTGATAACGCTTGGTCTATTTCAACAACATGGTCAATTGGTAAAATTCATATTAAAGTGACATACCTTTATTTACATGTTTCACAAACCGTTGTGTACACGTGCACCGTCCATTGTATTTCTTGGTGGGAGAAGTTACAGAGAGGAAGAGTAACTCAAAGTAATTTGATGAGCTTTTGAGATCTAAATACATATATGAACACCCGATAGGAAAATGCAGTTGATCATTGCACACCGACATACGGACAATTTTGCTATCGTGAATTTGAGACTTTACATCAACAAAGCCGTTCAGAATGTCTGTTAGCGATATTTCTTCAGAGGGCACATTCAAATCAGGTGAGTATATTGCAGATGACGCAAGTATATTATTTGTAAAATCAGTAAGGCAATCCTGATGACGCCATGTGTTCCTTCAGTAGCATGGTTGTTGAGAAATCTTACACTCAAGACTGCCATACCATTGAGCAGGGAGCTCAATACACAGTGTCGTGGAGTATCCCTGCCATTCAGTAAGTATTTAGTATATTGAATCACAATATGAGAACAACAGCCAGACTAATTGGCTGATCAAAGGTTTACTACATGTCATAAATATCCTTCCAGGGACTTAATCAGGCTATGGGGGTGGAATATATTCCCCAGGTAACACCAGCTGCTTTTTGTGGTTGAGCTGAAGGATTACCTGTTGCGTGTAATTTCAATTATAATGTATAATTAGTATAAGACTGATTTTGGACGTATTCTTACAGACGTAAAACGTTCTATTTTATGTTTTAAGAGATGGGTTTCATCAAAAACAACAATGGCGGAGCAATACAGACTAATCCCAGTATTCATGCATATACGTATTTTGGGTTCCCATATCACACGTCATTATATGGATGGAATAGTGACTTTAATAGATATATCCTTTTCAAAATCGCTAAGTTATTTCAAAATCAAATTTAACACAAATATATTTTACAAACTAAATTCATTGTTTATTTCTTTGTAAATGTTTGTAACGTTTTCAGACAAGATATTCTTATACGGAGTTGTATTAGCAGTAATTCGACTTTATTTAAGACTTTAGTTGTAATACCTGCTAGTCATTTTCTTAGGTTTTTCAAAATGCTAATTGCATTTTTTCCATGAATTTACTTTCACAGACAACTGTGAGGTAGGCTCTACGGAATGCTGAGTCTGTAAGAGGAATGACCCTAAGTCCACAACAGATGTAAGAATATACTTTAATATGATTTAAATACAGTAACTGCAAGAGTTCCAATGCGTTAAACCATTCAACAAGTAAAACTTCAGGTGTTTCTACAATAACCTCGACATGAATTTATCTTCATTGTGATGACAATAAATTTAGAATTGTATTTTTTCAGGTTGGAAATAGGACAGAGGTTCAGGTTGGAAACAGGACGCTAAGGCAGCTCTCCCTGTTGTTCCAAGAGTTTCAAGGTATTGCAGTTCTGCTTAATGCTCTGTCCTATATGCATCAGTGCACAACAAAAAATGAGCACAACCCACTGTCGTATATATAAGAATGCTCATATCCTGAGTTCCAAACGTGACTTTTGTTGCACAGTAAAATTATGCAACAAAATGTGATGTTCATGGGCGATTTTGTTCAACCGTTTGAATCGGGTGCATGTGTTTGGTGACGACTTCTTGTTATAATTCTGTAATCACTGTGTAATATTCGTCAGTTTTATTGAAACATAAAGTTTCTGTCAGGGTATTGTATTTTGCATGTTGCAGTGGCTATGACAAGATGTCTGCAGACAAAAAAGGAAACCGTCTCAAGAAAGAAAAACAACCAAAACAAACACAATGATGTCATGAGAAAATGTTCCAGAAAAACTACAGTAAGTAAACATGAAAACCAATTTAACTAGCTTTCGGGAATCAAGAATTAGATGAAACTGTTTTAAGAGGATGAACTACGTAACTTGACTTACCATCAATTAACAAGGAAGAAAGCATGTTAATTGATGAATCTTAACTGAGATGATATCAATCAACAAGACATTAGGCCTTGTTAATTAATGAACCCTTTCTGACATGACTTGCTCATCAATGAACATGGGATTAGGCCTTGTTATGTGTTGAGGCTTTGTTCAAGGCTGGGAGATACAGTAACAATCACTCCACAGTATTGATCCGTGTGATCTTTCAAAGGAGAAAAAAGGTTGTACCATACAACACCTGTGTTCTAATGCACTAAATACACAAGTATCAATAATACTTGCTATGAGATTATGAGAATAACCATTGATTCTATTTTCACATTGGTTTGCCATTCACTTAATGCAAGTATGATCATATTGACTGTTTTCTTCTTTCTTCTTCTTCTTTCTTGTTGTAGTCTGTAAATAAACATCTAGTGTAAGCTTGACACTGTCTACTTGTTTTGGGATGATTTAATTCGCATGAAAGACGGGAGTATTATAAAAGTGAAACCAATTCCGTATTATAGAATACCATTTCCATCAACAGTGCAGTATTGACCATGGAGCACTATCAAGCGAACATCAAATTTATTTCAATGTTGTAATATGCTAAATTCCTTGTTCACGCGTCATAAATCAAATTCAGCACATTACAACTTTCACCACCTAAACAACCCATTCCTCGGCGCATTATCGCGATGATGACACTGCAAGATGTGAAACCAGCCTACAACTAATCAGAAACAATTTCAAAATGTTTTTTATCCAATAATGATGCAGCAGAGTAGCGAGGGAAATGGAAGCAGTGTGACTCGCCACACCTCAAATATGGTTCCTATGCCATATGAATAAAATGACAATGCACAAAGTCGAACGAAGGCCATTCTGTGTTTTTTACAGGCACAAGGTGGATAAGAACTTACTAGTATTTGGCGTTACCACTATTGATCACGAGATTTAAAAAAACCCCTAAAACATATGACATATCAACATGTCAAATATTCCACCACTATTAGTACTAGTAGCATATATTCCATTATATCAGTTCTGCTGTTTGTAAGAAAATAAATAAAATTACAAGCGTACAATCGCGATTCAGAAGTGTAGTATGTTGTACCAGGGAGCCTATATAGATCATTGTAGAGTATCCCTTGTTGTACTTGGACGTTCGTCCCTCGTAACGAAGCCCGGGGGAGACCAAACCCAGTCATAGCTGGTGGATGTGCACTCAAGTGTAACGACGGCAACCGATTGTCTGCTTCATTTGCTGATACGCCGAGGGCTCATAAGGTGGGGCCCATAGTGTGTTCAGAAAGATAATGTGTTTGATGGGCATTTTAGAAGTATGGTGAGTCACAAGAAAGTAAGATTCTTTATGGATAACAACTTTTTGTATTGTATATGATGCGTCGTTTCAGTATGGATTGATATACCGTTGTTAAACAAAATCATATACACTATGTTGTTATTCATAAAGAATGTATGTAGAGATGTTGGGTTTTGTAAATCCATCTCTGAATCTGCGTTCGATCCAATCAAAAATCATCTCAGTAGAGATGGTACTACTGGAAACTGTCATTCGTCCAAGTACAAAGCAGGACTTGAAACTGACAAGCGTTTGCACCAGTTTCCGTGAGATCCAGTCATCCGAGAAAAACGGATGTAGTTTCTTTGCAACCCATAGATATAAAAACATGTCATATGTACAAGTATCACACCTGCTTAATTACATAATGTGGCTGAGACAGGACTCGGGTGCACGAGTCATCAATCAATTTATTTTGTTTATGGCATATAGCCTGATAGGTGTCAAGTTTAAATGGCATGTGGTCAATGATTGAAGCTGTGTATTGCATATTGTCTTCAGCAGACAGGCACCCATGCATATAGGTGTCAATAAACCAGACATTAAGCTTTCTCTGTGATAGAGGCTGCTTCTTACAATCAACATGTTTGTTTTTTTATGTAACGAGTAGATTATTTACTTGTTTTAGACTACTGCTCACGACCTCATACTCTGGGCATGCATACTGTTTCAAGCTCCGCAAACCTATTCACTGCGCATGCGTTATGGGGGCAGCGCAGCACAACTGTTGAAACAACTTCTTACCCCCAGCGCTGGGGGAAATTTAGTGAATCGCTTGAACTCCGAATTCGCGGATTTTTTTCCATTTTTTTTTTCTTTGTAGGTTGAATTGGCATTTTTTATGATTTGTTTCGGTAACTGCATACAGAAAGGTATCAGAATCTGCAAAGTTGTGTTTTCCTTTTTTATGTGACCCTTTAGACCTTTAGTTTCGTTCCATGAGATAACCTATCAAAATTATACAACATATCAATAATGCCCTATGTTCCATGGTGGGCAGTTCTCTCTGGAGGTCTTGATGTTTCTTTTTCTTTGGGAGCAGTGTCTATCCAGCACTATGTTGCAACATGTTCAGTTTATTAATTTGCGTCTCCAGACCAACATGAAATTTATCTCCTCGAAAACGTTGGGATGGGCTTTTCCAAAAAGTTACTTTAACCTCCCATGCCAACCTCCAACCTGTTATTTGTCCAGAGCACATTTCTGTCACGGGGTTCCATTCCTGAGGGTTATTGTTTAGTTATGTTAAATATACCAGTATGTGTTAACTGCAACTAGCCCGTGTACAACAGGTGTAGTCCCACGAAACTTACTCAGTCAGGTACAGTTCATTCGGCTTATGGGACTTCATGTCTCAATGATTTGATGGGATTATGGTGGATTGTTGCTTGGCTGACCACAGAAAATTACAAGCGTACAATCGGACTAGCAGAAACAACAAAAATCAAATATGATTGTGAAATATTTCAAAAGGTGACCTGTCCCATCTGTATCACTGGTACTACTGGTAAAGGTTGGATCGACCACATGATTCATAGCAACATATACTGTCATGTGTTATGTTATCACAACACAATCTCTATCATTTAACATATTATCAGAAGTGACAAGGTGATATCGTTTATGGTTATTGTTATCCATTGTTCCCAAACACAAAATAAGTGGGATAATGAGTCGGAATTCGTTTCTAAACAGCTTGCGCATAGTGAAAGAAACACCCATGCATCTTCACTCCACCGAACACTGTAGTAAGAGCATCAGCATCCTACCCCTAACAGAGTGACCCCTGTCCACTGAACAGTGATCTGTCCCACTCTTATCTCACGCCCCGATTACCTCATTAATTATGTCGTGGGGTCAAACTGTTATTAGCCTTTGGGATTTATTAGGTGTGAATTTGAGGCCTTACGGACCGTTTTACCATCACCCACCAGTTATCTCCCCTTGTGGATCTTTACAAATTGTAAATGTCTTGTAAACATCATCTTTCCAAAATTGTAAATGTCTTGTAAAAATCATCTTTACAAGACATTTACAGGCTTGTAAAGGTGAACTTTTTTCCAGTGGCAAATGCCTCGCCCATGTCCGCTCACCTGTTGTTGAGGCTGATGCTTGTACACGTTGTTGTGTCGTACCATGTGACATAAAAAACTTCCTACCACCAATTAGCATCACAATTATATGTTTGCTATCTTCATACTCAGTGTAGAATAAAATAATAGACCTAATATGAACAAAAACTCATATAAATGAAACTCTTGTAGAATGAGAAATTCTCCCTCTTTCGCCAGGTCTTGCACAGGAAAGTTCTGTAAACTTTCTTCTGATCAAAATAGCTATATTTTATGTTGAGGTTGGATGAAGCGCGATGTTTTCGTTGGGTTTGTGCAAAAATTAATGTACTATAACTCTTGAACTTAGGACTCGTGAATGATCACAAATCATGTATTTTATTCTGCTATTTCCATGACATGACACTCTGAAATACACGTAATCATGCCATTTGCATAAAACATTGAAAATATGATTTGTTTACGAGGAATGTTTTTGATTATTTTTTTCAGAATTAATCCTTAATTTGCCGCCGTGCGGATATTTGCCGATAGACATATACGACATTAAGGTCAGATAATTATGTGATATCGGTAATAAGAATACTGAAATCGGTTTGTGCTAATTTGACAATTTATTGGGGTCCTAATATATATCGCATTCGGCTGTCAATCGAGTAATTTAGGTACATTCTGGAATATTTACGTTATTTACGTTTGCCCTGTAATTAACCTCTGTACGTTTGAAATTGTCTGGATATGTTTTTGATAATTATGTTTATTTTTCTGTCTAGCATGAATGAGCCGAATTTTTTCTCAGGTGTTCCTTATTTAGTGACACACCGACTGTTTGAAATCACCCACCCTCTTATCAACGCCTTTTGCTGAAATTAATTCAGCAGGCTAAAGGTTTATCAATAATACAATTTACAGAAAATACACTCTCATAACAAATCTCAGTGGTCACTATCCTCATACCCACTGTTGACTATTCTTAGAGCCAGTGTTGACTATCCACATGCTCAGAGCTGACTAACCCTATAGCCAGTGTTTTGAAGACATTTGGGTGTTTTTCACTTAAAACTGCTCACCCAAACACACCAGGTGCAAAATGGTCTTATCGCATGAATACACCCAGAGATGGGTAAGACTGCATGTGAAATGAGAGATTGTTTGAGGTGGTCAACGACATACTGGCCATTCAATCATCATTCGTTATTATTCGTTCGTTGATGCTGCATATTTACAATCGTGTTTAGGCATTCGTGATTAGGAGCGATTTTGTTGTTAGATTATTAGGTTCATTTGACTATTGTGGTGTTAGGTTGTTGAACTTGCATTAGCATGTTTAAAGGTTAGAAAATTATTGGTATTTAGGGGTTTGTTTCCAAGGTTAATTATATTCACTTTAAGGGAATCATGGTTAGTTTCTTATAAATCATCCAGTTTTCTCACTTACAATAGTCGGTACGTTTAGGTCCTTGTTTAGGCCAAAGGTAAGATTCATATTTTAGTGGATTAGGTTTTTTTCAATTACATTTTTATTAAGCGCTGCACACCATGTATTTCAATCTGGTGAAAAACAACAACAACAGAATTCTGTGGTTAGTATATTCAGTTAACTTTGTAGCATTTAGTTCAGTTAGATTAGTATAAGACATAAAAAGAGTATCTGTGAAACAACCCTATCTGTCAGAATCCAAACCAACTGCTAAGGCTATTGAAGAGGTCGCTCCTGGAGAAACAGAAGTGAGAATAGTTAAGCTTCAAACGACTGTAACAACGTCAGTTTTAACTAAGGCAAAGAACAAATTATGAAATTAGATGAGAATGAGACTCCAGATCGTAAAGCAATCAGGAGTGCCATAGACCAAGTTAGTTCTCTGCAGAACAAGGCCATAAGCATCACTTGTTAGTCTTGACTGGTGACTAAGAAGTTCAGAAAACTAGTAAAGGTATTGGAACTTGTCACAAAAATATCTCTATCATGGATATAGCTATAATCTTCAGGAGTGGTTAGCTCAAACAGCCAAGAGTGACTCACTCAAACACACCATGTGATAGATGTTGATGCATCTACTGCATGGAGAAAACATGTTGTTCTGTATGTAAGGAGGGATTTAGAGATGAGTGTTAAGCTGATGATAATTTCGCTTCAAGATGATACATGGGCTAATACATGTATTGTTTTAACATTTGTGTTTTGAAAGTAATTTTCACTTTCTGTGGTACTTTCTGATAACAGGTGACAAGTGAAACATTTTTATGTTGAATTTGTCAAAGATTCAGGTGGTTTATTTTGGTGATGTAACTATACTGATGATATTGCAGCTACATACATTCACAGTTTGCAGTTAAGCCGTATTTTGTAGATACTGTACTAGTGTCTATTTATTCCAGTGCTGATGTTGATGTTAAAGGTCACATGCAACATAAAACACAACAGATTCTGATACCTTTTGGTATGCACTTACCGAAACAAATCTTCAAAAATGCCAATTCAGCCTATGAAGTTGAAAAAAAACGCAATGAAAAAAAGCCTGCGAAATCAGAGTTCAAACGATTCATTAAATTTCCCTAGGGCTGGGGAAAAAAGCAGTTTCAACAGTTACGCTGCGCTGCGCCCTTACGTATGCGCAGTGAATAGATTCGCTGAGTATGAGGTCGTGAGCAGTAGAGCAATCTTGGTTGTGTACACAAACAAGTAAATAATCTATTCGTTACATAAAAAAAACTTTTTGATCTTGGTAAGCAGCCTCTGTCTCAGAGAAAGCTCAAAGTCTGGTTTATTGACACCTATATGTCTGCCTGCCTGTCTGTTAAAGACAATATGCAATACACAGCTTCATTCACTGACCACATGCAATTTAAACTTAACAGAGGTTATAAACAAAATAAATTGATTTATGACTTGTGCACCCGAGTCCTGTCTCTGCCACGTTATGTAATTAGGCAGGTGTGATACTTGTACACATGGCGCATTTTTATGTCTGTGAGTTGGAAACAAACTACATTCATTTTTTCTCGGATGACTGGATCTGAGGGAAACTGGTGCAAACTCTTGTCAGTTTCAAGTCCTGCCTTGTACGTGGACGAATGACAGTTTCCAGCCACGCAGTAGTTCACCATCTCTACAGAGATGATGTTTGATTGGATTGAACACAAATTCAGAGAACAATGTATTTACAAAGCCCAACATGTCTATATACATTCTTTATGGATAACAACTTTTTCTAGTGAACATGTTTTTGTTTGACTACGGTATATGAATCCATACTGAAACAACGCATCAAGTACAATAAAAGAAGTTGTTATCCATAAAGAATCTCACTTTCTTGTGACTCGCCATACTTCTAAAAATGTCCATCAAATAGATCATCTTTCTGTACACACAATGATCCCTCTGCGTATCAGCAAATGAACCAGCCAATCGGAAGCCGTCGTTACATTTGAGTGCATTCATTTGAATGACTTCATTCTGAGGGAAGTAAGCCCAAGTACAAAATATTGCACTTTTGAATCGCGATTGTACACTTACAATTTTGTTTATTTGTTTTTTACAAGCAGCAATGTATATTATATGAATGAATAAGTGATAATTGTGTTTTAATTATGTTATGATTTTTTGGTTGCATGTGACCTTTAAACATCAGGGCATATTAGGTGATGGAAAAATGATGCAAGTAGAGGGTATGTCTCGTCCAAGCAACGCCTACATATGTTCATGTGTGACGTCAGAATTGACGTCAAATTACACCCTTGTCGGGACCTAATCCAAAACCGCCAGTCCCTATACAAGATTTCCATGAAAGTGAGCAATGGGGTTGGTTTAGGAGAAAGGTTTTTTGGTTGTCATGAATTGAAGACAACGTTTGTCCAGCTAGACTTTGAAAAAGAAGCTCAATCGTAATGCATGAACAACTGCCTTCATATGTATGCCAGTACGTTGTTGAAGAACGTGTGTCGAACGAACAGCTGTGATGGTGTTGTCGTTAAAGAAATCTATATTCAGTAAGAAGTCAGGGAAGTCGATTTCTTCCGGACGCTCCAGCAGGAAGCGTTCATGGGGTGTGTAGTCAATGTCTTTGTTTTTCGCTAGCACTGCAAGTCGAATTGTCTGATTTGAAGAGGGCCGGTAGTATCGTCAGGGAGGTGAGACAGTCCATGCAGTGGTTGTGTCTCCTGTTCTTGAGTTCTGAACAGCAGTCGTCAGCGAGAATGATTCGAAGTTTCTTGAAATTGGTTAGGTGGGTAGATGTAAACAAAATCTACGACTTTGCAATTTTCTATGGTGAAAGAAATGGAAATACAGTTCCCGAAACATGCTAGCGATGTCGTATCGCTCGCAGAATGTGTGGCCAGATTGCTCAAGGATTTGTTTCTCATTTGGACAGACATTAAATCCTAACCATGGAATACCAAACCCCTACTAAAAACAAAAATGTCCACTTGAAAATGATGATCAGCAACGACCGTCTGTATCTGATGATTATTGCCCACGGTTTTAGTTACTGAGACTCTTGATAAGATTCCTATCAAACTCAATCCCTTGGCCATTTCTAAAGGAATCTCTGGGATAGCAGGAGAAGTCAAAAGCATCAGGCGCTTGAGAAATGGTACACTGTTAACTGAATGTAACAGGAAACAACAAGCGACAAACTTGTTATGAATTGATGTGTTTGTTCGAGTCCCGGTTCTGGTTTCAGCTCACAGAACATTGAACACTAGCAAAGGTATTGTCCGAGTCCGTGACAACCTCCTTTCAGACATGACTGAGCTCGATATAGTTTCTGAACTGAAAGACCATGGAGTAACATATGTCAAAAGGTTTACAACCCGAAGAAATAATGAGATTGTTCAAGTAAGTACTTAACTCTTTTCGGCTCCAAATCCTCGTAAGTCAATCAAGGCAGGTTACTGCAATCTGAATGCTGATATATACATTCCTAATCCTCTGCGCTGCTTCAAGTGCCAGAAATACGGACGTGGTGCTTTTAATTGCACATTGCCTTGTTACATGTGGTCACTGCTGAGAATACACATGTACCAGAAGATTGTGATAGCAATTATAAACAATGTGCCAACTGTCATGGAGGTCATTCGTCTTTTTCGAAAGAATGTCCAGTTTGGAATAAACACATGGAAATAAACAGGAGGCAAAAAAGATTGTACAGTCCTCTGAACAGACAGAAACATATGCCTCTTTCACCAAAACACCCAAAATGGCTCCAAAAGGCACTACTACACTTGTGACCACTTTATCACACGCCTCTTAGACAAATTTGACATGGGTGAATACGCAGCATCCAGAACCTAACTCTAATGAACAGTCTACTCGGATAGCACCACGTACTATCCAGCAGATTGAGTCGACTATTTCTCGTCAGTCTCGAGTTCAATCTGAAGGAAATGGAAAACAAAATGTCAAATCCAAATCTAAAGGAAAAACTAAACCAAATCGAGCTCTGAAGGGGTCATAAAATAAAATAAAATTATATAATAGATATGGTTCAATGGAAAAAATGGAAGTGTGTGTGTCTTTTAGTTCAAGACCTGGCACCATCAGTATTCTGTCTGCTGGAAACGTATTAAAAACAGTGTTATGAGTGTGTATTTTCTGTATATTTTGTTTTTAAGTAATAATGATTATAGTGTTTTAAATGATAATTATGATGGGTCACATTTTGTATGATAGATGGTCAGCATTTTTAAGATTTTGGTAGCAGGCAGTCCGGAAATTATCTGTCCTTGGTTTTCTATTTGTTACTTCCGGGAGACTGCAACATATGTCATATTTGGGATTTCACTGTCTTAGTAAAGTACAAATTCTAGTACTTATTTTCGGTTGAGTCCCATCCGGGATTCGAGCCGCACCCTCAGAGGAAGTGTGGAAGTCGCGGTGGTTGTGGCTGAGCGGGCTAGGCGGCTGACTTTGTGTGCTGGCGATTAGGTGCCTGACTCTGAGGGTGCGGGTTCGAATCCCGGATGGGACTCAACCGAAAAAAAGTACTAGAATTTGTACTTTACTAAGAAAGTGAAATCCCAAATATGACATATGTTGCATTTGACCACTTTCTAAATGGCATCGTGTAATCATGCTAGAGATTTCTACAGTGTTGGCGATGGTCGTACGTATGTGCCCCGAACATTCGGCAAATGACTGAGTATACATATAAAGGCTACTTGCCGTATTGAGACGGGGACACACATAACTGGAGTATACAATCGCTGCCAACGCTTGATCATTATGGCCGCCGTCAGACCGCTCACTGTGTTACATTCTGCATTCTCTCTCGCACTAAGACTTTGGTGAGTTTGCTATATTATAATTTCTGACCCATTGCCTTAGATTTTGTCTCATATATGTATTGTATTTGAAATCGGTACTGTGAAACTGACTTGTGACCTTGTATAACTTGCTCTCTTGCATAGATCTAATAATACAATATATGAATGTTTTAGACTTGTCTTTGTTCTGGTTTTATGGTTCACAGGGGGTTACTTACATCGTTTGTCACAGCAAATTCTTAACCTTAACAAAAGACAGATAATTTTAACCTATGTCATTTCGATGCATATCATTCTTTTTCACCTCCGAGTGACAGGACCACTTTCCGATCTTCAATCCTTCTTAAGTAGAATGTTATTCATATCCCACTAACACTTGAAACTAATCGTCAAGCCGTTGCAGTGGGGCTCACTCTTCACATTGCCTTTACAATATGCTCACTGTATATTCCACCTTCTTTCACTCTTCACCTATCTGATCTTCAAGCTGTCTATGCTGAACTTCCGAAACCCTGCATTATAATGGGTGATCTTAATGGCCATAATCTACTCTGGGGTGGTACAAATGCTAACACTAAAGGTAAAAACACTGGAAGATTATATCTCCAATAATGATTTGTGTATATACAATGATGGCCCCAGTACTTATCTGCATCATGCAACCGGCACCTACCCTTCTCTAGATATGTCTCATGCAGACTCTACTGTACTTAATGAATTTGAATGGTCAGTCCACAATGACCTTTGTGGAAGTGACCACTTTCAAATGATGCTATCAGAAACTTCTCAAACTGATTCTCCATCTCACACATGATGGAATTGTTCCAAAGCAGATTGGTCCTTATTTCAAACCTTATGAGCATCTAGACTAAGAAGTGAATGTGTCTTGGATATTACTGATCCTCAGGTGTTGTCTGATGCCTTAAATATAATTGCTGATGAGTGTATACCAAGGTCCTCTACAGTTCCACATGTACGGAAGCCATGGTTTAATGCAGACTGCAAAAATACTAGGAAAGCAAGGAAAAAGGCAGAAATATATTTTCATCATCACCCCACTGTCCATAGCTTAAATAGATTTAAAATACTAAATGCAAAGGCATGTCGTACCTTCAAGCAAAACAAACGGCAATCCTGGAGGAACTACAAATATATTTCCAAAATTAATTCACGGATGCCTATGTCCAAAGTGTGGAACATGATTCAGAGAATAAAAGGCAAATGTTCAAAATCGGCTGTTTACCATCTTCAAAATGGTGAGAATTTAATTACGGATAAATGTAAAATTGCAAGTAAAATTGGCGAAACTCTTGCCAAAGATTCTTCATCAGTAAATTATGTCCTTGAGTTTCAGAGATATCAGAAACGACAGGAAAAGACGAAACGTAATTTTGAGTCAAATAACGGTGAAGATTATAATGAAGTGTTTTCATTACATGAGCTAGATGACAAGCTCATGACACTGCAACGGGTGATGACAATATACATTACGAGTTACTGAAACACTTACCTGAGCCATGGTGGTCACACTTTTAGACATATTTGATAAAATATGGACGTCTGGAAAATTTCCTCCTTCATAGCGTAATGCCATTGTAGTCCCAATCCCAAAACCTGGCAGGGATCATACAGATCCACCGAATTATAGACCGATATCTCTAAATAGCTGTGTCTGTAAAACCATGGAACGTATGGTGAATAATAGATTAACTTGGTATCTTGAAACCAATAACCTGATCACAAATATTCAATATGGTTTCAGGAGAAATCGAAGTACCATTGGCCATTTGATTCGTTTAGAATCCCTGGTTAAAAATGCTACAGTCAACATGCAGTAGGGATTTTCTTTGATCTCGAGAAAGCTTATGGCACGACCTGGAAGCATGGTATTTTGAAGGATTTACATGACTTTGGGTTGAGAGTAGCTTCAACCCTGTCTGATCATTATAATCAGGATCAGGGTGTACCAGGATCAGGATCAGGGCAGTATTTTGCCCGTCACTTTATTTAGTATTAAGATCAACAGTTTATCCAAGGTTTTAAATGATTCAATTGATGGATCACTTTTTTGGATGATTTTAATATTTCCTATCGTGGTAAAAATATACGTACTATTGAACGGCAATTTCAGTTGTGTTTAAATAAAATAAATAAATGGTGTCTTGCAAACGGCTTTAGATTTCCTAAATCTAAAACATGTTGTATGCACTGTTGTAGAAAATAAAAGCCGCATAAGGACCCTGAACTATCTTTAAATGGCACTCCCATCAAAGTTGCCAAGGAGGCCAAGTTCTTGGGTTTAATTTTCGATTCTCATATAACCTTCTTACCCCATATTAAAGCCCTTAAAGCTGGATGCCTGAAGGCATTTGTTGAAAGTTATTTACAACTCAAAGTGGGCAAGGGATCAAACTACCCTCTTACACCTACACTGCAAAAATGACTTGGTTTCCAGAAACCTGGAAACCATCCGTAATGTGGGTAATTGCGGAATCCAGTTGATTTCCATTCTCTGAAACTCACTAACTGAGTTTCCAACTAGATTCCATTTTGGAAATGTGATTTTGGTATTTCTGTAAATGGAAACCAAAATGAAACTAAGTTCGGGGGTTTCTTGTTGGTTTCCATACCTGGAATTTGCAACTCTCAGGTCTCACTAAATGGAAACCAACATAAAAGTAGAAAATGTAGTTTCATGTTGGTTTCCATTGCGCTGTTTTGAACTAAGTAATATAAAATGTGTAATTGTTTACCATCCTGACATCCAGTTGGTGTCCATTCAGTATCCATCTGAATGTGCCTGGGGAAGGAATAGTAGATTCGGTTCTTTGCTTAGATGAACAAGACAACAAAAGTAAATTGTTGACGCATCATTCTGTGGATATCACAATATTAAATGTGGCTTCAAACTGATGATACAAGAACAAACTATACACTTTTTTCCTTCACATTCTTGTTTATTCGTAATGTAATGAAGCATCATATTCCAACTACCATGCACACAAACTTCACAATAACCGCACTAAACATGCAAATGGTGCTAGGTACACTTAGTTCCGTTTCTCTAGATTGGGATGAATGGGGCAAGTCCAGGTTTCGGTTGTCTGCTTTGTCAAATTGAGGATCAGACGCTTTCTTTATCTGAAACGAAATATTAAAACAGTGATATCTATATACAAGAATAAAAGGTGAGTTGACTCTGCATAGAAACATTGCTCAAACTTTTATTATATATTAATTATAACTTATTGGATCATTGAGTTGTGTACGGGCTTGTATTCCTTTCAGTAAATATATTGTATAAAAATAAATAAAATTAAAGCCATTTTAGCAATATTTCAGATATATATTAATAATTAAAAGGTAAATGATGCAATATATATAACAAAAACAGGCTATAGACTGCCAACTCCTGGGAATGTGAAAGAGTATAAGCATTCAGGAAGATTAGTATAAGTCATTAAAACAATTGTCAGTTCGGTACTTACATGATGATATTTATGCAGAATATACGTGAATTATACAATAAACTGAGGCAGTGCGGTAAAGTTTAGCGTTAAAAGCATTTATAGTTGGCATACTTTGACACTGAGTTCAAATACTTGACAACTAATCAGTGTCAGGTCATTAGTGTGTCGGGGTTCGTGTGTCGGCTTCACTGGGGCAGTCCCCACTTAACAGGCTCCTATTATCAAAATTAGTTAGCTGTAAAAACAATAGAACTTACCTGAGTCAGGTGTTGACAGACAAACCCGGAAGTTATGAACCAGTAATCCATGGGCACGCGAACTCGTGACATTTTATGAAAGCAACAGTTCTATGTACTGAAGTGGTCGTTTTCAGTCTTTGTCTTAAAATCACATCCAAATTGGGTCAGAGAAGGATTTCGTGCCTGCCAATCGAAAAAGGATCAGGTATTTCTTATTACCCACAATGCCCCTACGCACAGTTGCCGCCATTTTGTCACTTGATCCAAAGTTGTTTTGAGACGACTATTTTGAAAGCAGTTCTCACCCGGTATGTCCAGTAACGACGACAAGGAAGTCAACACAGTGCAGTATTCCTACGTTTGTCCGTGTTATCTGATTCAAGAGACTGGCAATGACATGTACAATGGAAGCTTTTGAGATTCGGATACGTGAAAAATTGAGAACAGCAGCAGTCGTCGATCGCCGCGGGAGAAAAGGAACATTCCACGATCTAGTCAGGTACAGTGTTATTTTCTTGAAATAAGAAATAGCACATGTTATTCGTAATGTTTAACGTAAATAAGTAACTACTACAATACATATGAAATTTTAGACTTGATGGACCTCGGTAAACAAATGCGTGTCGAATTCTTAGCAAGAGAGATGTATGGCTTCCTTCACTCAGCACTCGGTTAATTCAAGAACTCAATATTACTGTGATTTGGATCAGCTCACACACGATTAAAATGGTTCAATGTGTTAATGAATTATCTTTGCAAGAAAAAAATAAATCACAAATATCTCTGGTATATTATTGCTAATGTGCTTGTTGCGACTCAAAATAACTTCAAACGTATTTATAAATACGAATATTTATTCAAGAAATCCTTTTCATATTGCTTTTGATATTTGCACGTTTGAAAACAATGTAGTCGGGAATAGTGTGTCATTTTGCATTTTTAGGTTAGGCATTCTCTGACCAGATTTGGTGCATTGTTTGAGTGAAATTTCAAAATTGAAATTTCACAATGTTTTCAAACTAATATTGAAGAGTTTTATATTATTGATTTATGATTTAATTTAGATTTGCCATCTGATGTAAGTAGTGTTATGCTTATCATATCAAGATTTAACGAACTCTGAATGAAGAAATGTGGATTGTGTTAGTCCCACAGAAAAGGTTATGAAGAGTATATAAAGAACATATGGGTATACAATGATGGATTGCCAACCCAAAATAGTATATGAATTTGCTGACCTGGATTGTTTTCATCTAGCATATTCTACACTTTGCAAATTGATATTTATTCTTTTTATTCGATACTTTATTGTTATCAAGAGTGCAACATGACAAGTTCCTGACTTTTTTTAATCGATGCATTTCTACGTTTCCAGCATAAAGGAGGGCAGTGTTGGAAAAACTGAAGAAGGCAGCCAGGACCGACTCATTTTGACATACAAAAGGTATGTATAACCTGAACCGTCCAGTACATAATGTACATACAACATAACCAAATAATGTAAATCCTAGGAATCAGTAAAAATGCATGGCGCATGTCATTATTTTTGTAACCTCCAACTGGAAACATGTTTCACCTATTGTTATGCATCATGCACATGTCTCCTTTCAGTAGCTTTTTGATGGTTTTGGATGAACAAGATGGATCACTTAAGAAGGTGTGGGGAAAGCAGCCACGGCTTGTACGCAAAGAACGGCAAAAAGTTCAGAGTAAGTAAACATATTCTAGTCATTTTACATCTTGCAGAGATTAAAAATTTTAAGGAAACCTTTAAAATATCAAGTTAATTTGGATTCTTTCTATGTACATTCAAGGAGTTTCAAAATGAACACTGCTTTAAATATTATGCAGCACATTATGCTGCAGCGTATGCTTATGACCCCATATTCATAGCTTGTCTGCCTGAATGACTCCACATTAATGGTTAAGTAAACATGTCTTTTCACAATAACTGATAAATCGTAGTTCTATACTCATAATGTGCATTGTAAGTAACATTCAGAAAATAAATTATGGCTTTCAAAGGCGATTTACTTCATGTCTCTGCACTCTATCATATATCAATAAGCTGTTCTGCGATTGAAACTTTTGATGTCAAATGCTCAGTTTATACTTTTTGATCTGTTTGCTTATTGGACATGGGGTTCAGTGTATTTCACCTCAAGCAATGTTTGACAGTTTTCTTTTCTCTAGCCATGGATATCGTAGACGAATGCTTGTTTGTACTGATAGTTTGTTTTCTAAATTTCAGAAGCTGGAAAGCAGGAAGGCTGTGAAACGATTGACTGGCCGAAGGAGAAGAAGCCCACAGTTCTTCCTTTCTTGGGGAAAGAACTAACATTTTTCAAACTAGGAAGCCAAGTGATATGGGCTGGTCTACAGTGTGTTTAAGAAAAATATTCTGTAATCACTGCTAATTATTCCCTTGCTTTTGTTTCATGTACTACCTTGAATATTCCGAATATATACAAAGATATTGTTGAATTTAAATAAACTTTTAATGAATTTGTGTTTTATTCTGTTGTTTGTCATCCTGAAGCCTTTTACCATAATGCAATTGTATAAAATACCTGATTTGCTTCATGTGAGACATGAAACAACAACTTTTCCGGAGGACCGGGTAAAGGGCCGACACGAGCAAGTTTCAGTTCATGGAAACTGGGTATTAAACTAGGTTGGAAACTACAACACGGAAACCAGGTTGAAACCTACAGTAAACTCATACATGGAAACCAGGTTGAAACCTACAGTAAACTCATACATGGAAACCAGGTTGAAACCTACAATAAACTCATACATGGAAACCAGGTTGAAACCTACAATAAACTCGTACATGGAAACCAGGTTGAAACCTACAATAAACTCGTACATGGAAACCAGGTTGAAACCTACAATAAACTCGTACATGGAAACCAACTGGATCCCGCTTGGAGGAGTGGGTAATGAAACGAACTGGAAACCATCCTGAAATGGTGCAGTTTCAGTTGCATGGAAACAACAGTGAAACTATAGGAAACTCCCTGGAAACCAACTGGAAATGTTGGTTTCCATGACGTTTCTTCTCGGTTTCAGTGTTCCGGAAACCAGCTTATTTTTGCTGTGGACACTAGGGACCATGGGGACTTACATTACTTTTGCTACCTACGTGGACCCTAGCTGGGTTTACACCATCCCTTCAGCCATTGGCTTTTATGTGGAGAATTAGCCACACATTAAAATGACAAAAATATTATGATTACAAGCCTGGAAACCTTAAATTTACAACAAATATTTCAGGACAATAATTTTACAGTACTTTAACCCCCTTTGAGGGTACAGCCACTAAAAAAATGAGTTACTAATTTAAACTTCAAATTATAAAATATTTATCTATTTACAAATCAGTTAACAGATCTAATTCTTTTAAAAATCCTATGATTAGGGGGTACGATTCTTTATGGATAACACCTTCTTTATTGCATATGATGCGACGTTTCGGTATGGATCCTTATACCGTTGTCAAGCAAGAGTGGAGTAATACATTGCAGAACAGACTTATATACATGGACTGGGATAAAGCAATAACATCATGTAGGTATGAGTCAAAGGCGGGGGATGAACAACCATGGGTGGTAGTAATGGTGAGACAATAAGAGGAAGCCAATAGTGGCTGTAGCTGTGACAAAGTATACATGGCTGATAGGGTAATTAGTAATGGTGGCTGGTGGGCTGGGCTCTAATCTGTTATTTTTATGAGTTCGTTGTATGCAGTTGGGGTGACATATCCCTGATCTCTGTTGATTGAGGGCTTGTGTCTCCTGATTTGAACTGCTTCTGCCAGTTTTCTTTGGGTGAAGTCCTTGTGGTTTTTTGATAATATCTCTACACTGTCCCAAATTATGCTGTAATTGGGACATTTGATGATGTGGTCGGATATACAGATTACCGATCTGATCTGGTTGTAGATGATAAGTGTTCTTTGATTCTGATGTTTATGGGCCGGGAGGTTTCACCTACATATGCCTCGCCACAGTCGCAGTTGATTTTGTAGACGACACCTTTCGGTGGCTGTTGTTGTTTAGAGGTGTTCCTGCCATTCGCTTTGAGCATGATTTTCAGCGTTGTAGAACTGGTAAAGTAGGTTTCAATGCCTGTTTGTTGCTTTAGGAGACGGCTGATGTGGTAGGAGGTTTTTCCAATGAAGGGTATATTTCAGAGCTGTTAATATGGTGTTTGATTCTGCAGTGAAATTAGAGCTGTTATCTGAAATTCTAGACGAGATTGTTCTCGATCCAATGACAGAGGCAAAGCTACTGCGCCACCGTCCTTAGAACCATCTGTAAATAAGGGTTTGTAATTTTTATATTTTATTTGTAATTGATGATACTCTTGTTTATATTGTAATTCATGAGTTTCTGATTTTTGTAAATTAAGTTAATGTTAGGTCGACGTGTGGCCTAACCAACTGCAGAGGAGAAGAAAGGAGAGGAGAGCTATGTTTTCCAGCTTAATGTCGTCCGAAGAAAGAAAGGGTTTAATTCTGTGGCCTAGAGGTGGATTAAGAGTACACTTCTTGTCGTAGAAATCGTCAAAAAGTGGATTGAACACACAGTTATATGCAGGGTTAGATTCATTAGAGGATAATTTGTATTGTAAGGATAATGTTACACGACGGTGTTTAAAAGATGGTTCAGTAGCCTCAACGTAAAGACTGTCAATAGGTGAAGTTCTAAAAGACCCAAGACAAAGTCATACACCTTGGTGGTGAACAGAATCAATAAAAGTCTAAGGTTGCTTTTACAGGCTCCATCATATACGATGGAGCCATAATCGAGTTTTGAACGGACTGGTCATCGATATAGCACAGCAAAAATAAGCTGGTTTCCGGAACACTGAAACCGAGAAGAAACGTCATGGAAACCAACATTTCCAGTTGGTTTCCAGGGAGTTTCCTATAGTTTCATTGTGGTTTCCATGCAACTGAAACTGCACCATTTCAGGATGGTTTCCAGTTCGTTTCATTACCCACTCCTCCAAGCGGGATCCAGTTGGTTTCCATGTACGAGTTTATTGTAGGTTTCAACCTGGTTTCCATGTATGAGTTTATTGTAGGTTTCAACCTGGTTTCCATGTATGAGTTTATTTCAGGTTTCAACCTGGTTTCCATGTATGAGTTTACTGTAGGTTTCAACCTGGTTTCCATGTATGAGTTTACTGTAGGTTTCAACCTGGTTTCCATGTAGGAGTTTACTGCAGGTTTCAACCTGGTTTCCGTGTTGTAGTTTCCAACCTAGTTTAATACCTAGTTTCCATGAACTGAAACTTGCTCGTGTCGGCCCTTTACCCGGTCCTCCGGAAAAGATGTTGTTTCATATCTCACATGTAGCAAATCAGGTATTTTATACAATTGCATTATGGTAAAAGGCTTCAGGATGACAAACAACAGAATAAAACACAAATTCATTAAAAGTTTATTTATATTCAACAATATGTTTGTAAACAAATAATATTCGGAATATTCCTAGTTTGAAAAATGTTAGCTCTTTCCCCAAGAAAGGAAGAACTGTGTGCTTCTTCTCCTCCGGACAGTCAATCGTTTCACAGCCTTCCTGCTTTCCAGCTTCTGAAATTTAGAAAACAAACTATCAGTACAAACAAGCATTCGTCTACGATATCCATGGCTAGAGAAAAGAAAACTGTCAAACATTGCTTGAGGTGAAATACACTGAACCCCCATGTCCGATAAGCGAACAGATCAAAAAGTATAAACTGAGCATTTGACATCAAAAGTTTCAATCGCAGAACATCTTATTGATATATGATAGAGTGCAGAGACATGAAGAAATTCGCCTTTGAAAGCCATAATTTATTTTCTGAATGTTACTTACAATGCACATTATGAGTACAGAACTACGATTTATCCGTTATTGTGAAAAGACATGTTTTCTTTACCAATAATGTGGAGTCATTCAGGCAGACAAGCTATGAATATGGGGTCACAAGCATACGCTGCGGCATAATGTGCTGCATAATATTTAAAACTTTTTAAGCTGTATTTTTCAAAGGATAAATTGCACATTTTAAACAGTGTTCATTTTGAAATTCCTTGAATGTACATAGAAAGAATCCAAATTAACTTGATATTTTAAAGGTTTCCTTAAAATTTTTAATCTCTGCAAGATGTCAAATGACTAGAATGCGTTTACTTACTCTGAACTTTTTGCCGTTCTTTGCATGCAAGCCTTGGGCCTCTGTTTTCCCCACACCTTCAGAAGTGATCCATCTTGTTCATCCAAACCCATCAAAAAGCTTCTGAAAGGAGACATGTGCATGATGCATAACTATAAGTGAAACATGTTTCCAGTTGGAGGTTACAAGAATAGTGACATGCGCCATGCGTTTTTACTGATTCCTAGGATTTACATTATCATGATTATTTGGTTATGTTGTATGTGCATTATGTACTGGACGGTTCAGGTTATACATACCTTTTGTATGTCAAAATGAGATGGTCCAGACTGCCGTCTTCAGTTTTTCCAACACTGCCCTCCTTTATGCTGGAAACGTAGAAATGCATCGATTAAAAAAAAGTCAATAATATACTAGAGATAATCGCTTGGTGAAAACGGCACCAAATTGGCGAAAACGGCTACTGATTAAAGGGCTAAAACGTCACCATACATCAAACATTGTTGTATTGACTTTATTATTATTTTGACTTTATTGTTTAATTGTTTGTAATGTTTAGATGTTTATTTATCAAGTTATCAAGCATTCTTTTGGGTTGTTTGGTGGTCCTGAAAAGGACCGTTGAGATAAGAGTTATTTAAACTCAATGGATGGGCCCATGAATGGCCGCACATCTCGTCAGGAGTTGGGACAAGGAAAGATCGCCATCCTTGAAATGGTTCCACAGGGAGAAAATCTCATCTTGCCTTGCCGATGACGTCTTTCTTACATAGGCCTTTAGACGTCCCTCCTGGATGAGCCTGGTCTGCAGGGGAAGGAGTTTAGCCTCCTGATATGATAACAAACACGAGAGGCACCAGCTTAAAGTCCTTGCCAGCCCGCACAAAAGCATGAATAGTCAGTAGCTGATGGAACGGCCTTTTGACAATCTTAAAAGTACCGTCCATGAACCACTGCCTACTCACACTCAAGTGCTGTAATTGCCGGTCAGTGGCAAACACCACATGCCTCTCGCCTTTGTTTCTTACGTCACCACGCAAGAAGTAATCAGGTAAAAAGTTGTCGTCCAACTGAAAGTAGAAGAACGGTAACATTACACAAGAGCAGCAAAGTTTTTTTAAAAAAATTCATGTTTATGTATTACTATAGTTTTTACTCAGCCATATAACAAACATGTACCTGAAAGTCCAAAGACCGAGGTTCTTTAGGACGAAGAAGCTCCCTCGTTCTGTTGGCCATCCTCACTAAAGTGGCTTGGTTCTGACGACCACCAGGCTTGTCCGGATCGACGTGGTTTTGCTGAGCCTCCTCAACAATGCTGGCTCCCGACATATAGATATTGTTGACGGCTTTTTCCTTCACCTGCAGAATATAACAACTGCACAATGACACAACCGTTAATACACTTACTTTAATACCGTTATATCTGTTTTTATTTCACAAAGTCTATTTACGAAACACTAAATGTTTATCCAAAGTTCACAATACAATAAAGTCATCATATCAATGTTCATCCCTTTTAAAATTGTATATGGTGACGTTTTCGCCATAACATTTGTAGCCGTTTTCGCCAAGGGAAGGTTCCGTTCTGTCCAAAGGGTGACGTTTTCGCCAGGTGCCGTTTTGCTGTGGTGACGTTTTAGCCTGCACCCGATATTTGTGATATATTTTTTTCTTGCAGAGATAATTTTTCATTCATTAACACATTGAACCATTTTAATCGTGTGTGAACTGATCCAAATCACAGTAATATTGAGTTCTTGAAATAACCGAGTGCTGAGTGAAGGAAGCCATACATCTCTCTTGCTAAGAATTCGACACGCATTTGTTTACCGAGGTCCATCAAGTCTAAAATTTCATATGTATTGTAGTAGCTACTTATTTACGTTAAACATTACGAATAACATGTGCTATTTCTTATTTCAAGAAAATAACACTGTACCTGACTAGATCGTGGAATGTTCCTTTTCTCCCGCTGCGTTCGACGACTGCTGCTATTCTCAATTTTTCACGTATCCGAATCTCCAAAGCTTCTATTGTAAATCTCATTGCCAGTCTCTTGAATCAGATAACACGGACAAACGTAGGAATACTGCACTGTGTTGACTTCCTTGTCGTCGTTACTGGACATACCGGGTGAGAACTGCTTTCAAAATAGTCGTCTCAAAACAACTTTGGATCAAGTGACAAAATGGCGGCAACTGTGCGTAGGGGCATTGTGGGTAATAAGAAATACCTGATCTTTTTTCGATTGGCAGGCACGAAATCCTTCTCTGACCCAATTAGGATGTGATTTTAAGACAAAGACTGAAAACCACCACTTCAGTACATAAAACTGTTGCTTTTATAAAATGTCACGAGTTCGCGTGCCCATGGATTACTGGTTCATAACTTCCGGTTTTGTCTGTCAACACCTGACTCAGGTAAGTTCTATTGTTTTTACAGCTAACTAATTTTGATAATAGGAGCCTGTTAAGTGGGGACTGCCCCAATGAAGCCGACACACGAACCCCGACACACTAATGACCTGACACTGATTAGTTGTCAAGTATTTGAACTCAGTGTCAAAGTATGCCAACTATAAATGCTTTTAACGCTAAACTTTACGCACTGCCTCAGTTTATTACATAATTCACGTATATTCTGCATAAATATCACCATGTAAGTACCGAACTGACAATTGTCTTAATGACTTATACTAATCTTCCTAAATGCTTATACTCTTTCACATTCCCAGGAGTTGGCAGTCTATAGCCTGTTTTTTTTTATATATTGCATCATTTACCTTTTAATTATTAATATATATCTGAACTATTGCTATTGCTAAGGTGGCTTTAATTTTATTTATTTTTACTGAAAGGAATACAAGCCCGTACACAATGATCCAATAAGTTATAAGTAATATATAATAAAAGTTTGAGCAATGTTTCTATGCAGAGTCAACTCACCTTTTATTCTTGTATATAGATATCACTGTTTTATTATTTCTTTTCAGATAAAGAAAACGTCTGATCCTCAATTTGACAAAGCAGACAACCGAAACCTGGACTTGCCCCATTCATCCCAATCTAGAGAAACGGAACTAAGTGTGCCTCGCGCACATAGCTGGTCAAAGGCCATTTATAGCCATTCGTCCTTTCACCATTTGCATGTTTAGTACGGTTATTGTGAAGTTTGTGTGCATGATAGTTGGAATATGATGCTTCATTACATTACGAATAAACAGGAATGTGAAGGAAAAAAGTGTATAGTTTGTTCTTGTATCATCAGTTTGAAGCCACATTTAATATTGTGATATCCACAGAATGATGCGTCAACAATTTACTTTTGTTGTCTTATTCATCTAGGCAATGATACGAATCTACTATTCCTTCCTTCAGATTGAATTATAACACCTCGTGAAAGCTAAGTTTTGAGTCAGGAATGGAAACCAACACATGACCATAGCTTCGTGTCAGTTTCCATCACCGGAGCTTAGAGTATCCATTATGGATTCTATTTGGAAACTAGGTCACCCAGTTTTACTGAATGGATACCAGCTGGATGTCAGGATGGTAAACAATTACACATTTTATGTTACTTAGTTCAAAACAGCGCAATGGAAACCAACATGAAACCACATTTTCTACTTTTATGTTGGTTTCCATTTAGTGAGATCTGAGAGTTGCAAATTCCAGGTATGGAAACCAACAAGAAACCCCCGAATTTAGTTTCATTTTGGTTTCCATTTACAGAAAAAACAAAATCACATTTCCAAAATGGAATCTAGTTGGAAACTCAGTTAGTGAGTTTCAGGGAATGGAAACCAACTGGATTCCGCAATTACCCACATTACGGATGGTTTCCAGATTTCTGGAAACCAAGTCATTTTTGTAGTGGTGGTGATCTATCTTCAGTTGTTGGCAATCTATAGCCTATTTTTATATTGCATTGTCCTCTATAGTTGAACCGTTTTAGATCTAATTCCTAGTTTACCATTCTCTGTGATATTCTAGTTGGTTTTACTATCCTTCATTGACAGATCTTTATAACGTGCCATTACGTAATGTGTAGTTTTGAAACTAATCGCTCTCGTCCAGACGTGGCTGAAATATTGCCGATGTGACGTTAGATATTAACTCACTCACTCCCCTGGTCAGAAAGGAAGATGTTGGAACATTTTTCCACTAGGAACTGGAAGATTTAAGCAGCAATTCTTTGCTGTTCAGGGTTTGCACTTCCTCGGATTCTCATATATCTTGCTTGTGATATGCGGTATTTCCTCTTTGCCTCCGGAAGGGACAAACTACCTGATCGTGTTCACCATCACTAATTCAGGAGACAGGGGACAACTGTTGTGCCAGTCGTGCAGTGTTGCCAGGTATTTCAAGTCCACCTTTAAGAGATAGCCTTTGTGTGAATCTGGAAGATGTGTAATACTGAGATAGGGTGGGTGCGTCACCAAGAAGTTCGAGTCGTTTGCCGGTAAGCAGGTAGTATTCTCGCATGGTGTCATCAACGTTTTTGAAGGTTTTCAAAACGACTGCTCCAAGTTCAGGATCGATGGCAAGGGGAAGCATCGGGCAGATTGAGCAACATACTGTCTGCGATGGACGATACCATCCTTCACAGCCTTCGTGAACTGCAAGGGTTGGACAACGCCATGCAAACCATGCGCAGATTGCTGATCAACAATGCTCTTCATGATCGCATCGTGTACGAGAAAACGAAACTCAGACAGGCTGATGTCTACGACGGCCATCTCCAGCATTTTGACGGCACTCGGCTTCATCGTATCAAATGGCCTCTTCCAGAATCCTGGGCAGCAGCATCTCATGGATGCTTGGTGCACTGTTGAAAACAGCCATGTAACTCAGTCAAAACCTGTGGGCTTCCGCCGTGGCTGTGGTCGGACTGGTGTACGCTGCCACTGAAGAGATTTTAAACAAATGAGGCACAACCCAACTGGGAGTCCACCAACCAATAGCGTTGTCATGCGTTCGACGTGTCACTGATAGATGGCCTGCACATGCCGAGGGTATGGAGGAGGCGGCCACCACAGGTACACTACTTCTGGTGATGGTGGCATGATCCCTGCTTTGTCCTCTGCTGCTGCAAGGATCTTCAAGATCTTTGATCAGCAGTCACGATGATGATTTCGTTGTTGCAGCCCACTACTCTATTCATCTTCAGTCGCATGTTGCTCAGAGCCATGTATCGTCCCGCACCATACACGTAGTCGACTTTCGACTGGGCGTTTACCAGCACATTTTGATAGCGTTCGATGGCATCTGGCAAATTGACTGCAGCCACGCTGACATTCTAGACGTTGGCCACGAACTGTTTCTGCACGTCACAACCCTGCAGTGCCCACACGTACATTCAAATCGAATCGTTCAGCCTTACGGTGCCCGTGCGAGTGAACCCATTTGATGTGTCCAACATACACATTTTCCAATTGTCTCAGGGCTGCTCCACCTTCAAAACAGTGAAAGCGACAACGCCTTTGAAATCAATGCGATCATCTCGTCATTTGTTGCTCAACTGGGTGAAGTCCCGAAATCATCGCTGACTTTCTTCATGGATTTCACACCAGTATACAGTTTGAACCATGTATGTGCCAACTGACCATTTTCAGATCAATGTTGAATTCGCGGCAAATGCTTTTGTACGCATGCTGGTATTGCAGATTGTTTACCATATTCCATGCCACTTCTTGTGGAAGTGCCGTACCAATTTCTTTCAGGATGCATCTGATCTGGTAGTACACATGAAACGCGAACAAACGACCAGCTCAGCTCTTCACGTGTCATTCAGCATCAACATCACACCGCAACTAGTCGTCGTGCACCACATGGTGAAATTGAACTGATTCTGCCAGAACTGCATTGGGTTGCAAAACCAAGTGTGCACCGTCTCGACAAGCTCGGAAGTGGTAACTATCCTTGGCATCCACCATGATCATTGCCTTAGTGAGATCAACATTGATTTTAGAGAAGAACACTCCCAGTGTATATACGATAGTGTCTAGGGTATGTGTAACACGTACATGATGCTTACGGGAATTACGAATGTCATACCCATTCCACTGCTGCACGCAACTGACAATGTGTCGGGTCGGCTCCTTAGCTGCTCTCAGCGACATCACATTTTACCCACGATTGTTGACCATCAGGCTCAGTAAAAATTTGACAAAAACTCTTTGATTGCCGCAGAACAACATATGACTGCAAAGCATAGTCTTGGCTTCAAGATATCTCAGCCTCGTCGTCTATCGTGAGGTGATTTTTCATCTCAATCAGCACAACCGACAACATTCAAGGCCGACGTCTTTCAACCCTGCTGACAGCCATGCAGGTGAATATGGAAAAGTGCAACAACAGTCAAACCGAATACTTAGGTAGAAGAATTTAATCCAAGGTGCCATCACAGAATTGACCATTTCCGTATTAGACGTTCAACACGTTCCCATGAATATGCTTCCTGAGCATCATGCTGTACATTGAACAATGATGACTCAAGCTCAAGTTCAGGGGACCAAGAAAGTTTCCTACCATCTCAGTCTCTGACCTCATTTCACAAGTTGGTGTGGAAGGCAAGGTTAAAATTGGGCTAAAATTGGGTTAAAATTGAGAAATCTACGGAAATCGTCCACTCTGGGGCACACGAAGCACAATCCCAATCCCCAAATACATACCAGTTGGTCCTCACCGATGACAACCAATGGGCATTGATCTTGACCCAAATTGACTGGCTACACAATATGAACCTCATTTCTCCCCGCAAGTTTGTGGTGGCAAAGGACCATTATTGAACAAAGGTCCTCAGTAAGGGGATCCTCATCGCTGTGTACGTCCCACAGGAGATCCAGAGAGTCCCAGTGTAATGAAGAATTGTGCTCATGAGTGTCATCCCAAATAAAGCAGGTCATTTGCAAGCGAGTTACTTGTAGGGTGAAAATACAAGTTTACAGTTGGCATACGAATTTGAAGATATAAACGATTTTGTACAAGGGATACCAGACAATTTCACGCTTTTCATCGAAGTCTTTACAGGGAATACGCCTCTTGGCCTCGAAAACATCAAAATCATGTGTGCTTGATTTATGTACAGAAAAAAGGCAATGCTTATGTCAAACTAAGACAGATTCTAGTCTCTTCTTCAGGTGAGGTAAGGATAAAACTAAAGGGTTGTAGTATATATACACATAACAGTAGACCGATAACAATGGGTGACAAGATATACAGGTTTGTATTGATTGATGTACAGGCTTCGATTGATTGATGTACAGGCTTCAACTTATGTACAGGCTTCAACTGATTGGTGTGCAGGCTTGTTTTGGTTAGGTTAACGAGTTACAGGTAAACTTGTTTGGATAAAGATTAGTCACCGAGGATAAGGTGGTTCCATGCATTGGGTAAGTAAACACCTCCGTCTCTGTTGATTGAGGGCTTGTTCCGCTTGATTGCAATGGCTTCTAGGAGCTTCCGTTTTTTGAAGTCACTGGCGTTCCTAACTAATGTCCTGGTGTTGTCCCAAACAATCTTGTGATTAGGGTTGTGCATGTGTTCACATACGGCAGACTTCTGATCCAAATTTTGAACTGACGTTTTGTGCTCTTTTAACCTGATAGTCAGTGGTCGACCAGTTTCACCAATATATGTCTCTTTACAACTACATTGGATCTGGTAGATGCATCCTGCTGGATTGTTGCATTTAGGTATTGTTGGCCGGCGTCCATTAGCTGATAGTAGCGTTTTCAGGTTGGTGTCGCTACGGAAGGTGACGTCTATTCCTGTTGTTTTCTTGATGAGGGGGCTGATGCGATGACTTATCTGGCCATGTGACCTTGTATAATAAAGAAGTTGAACCATAAAGCACTTTTAGTTTGATTCCTCCAACTTCTAAGTGCCTTTGAAACAATGTCAGTCTTGAAGACATCATGATTACCTTGGATAATAAAATCAAGTTCACAAAGAATTATTTACTTACCAAAATCCATCTCATCAGCTTAGAGTTTATGCATGAGAGATCCTCCGATCTTGTTGTTTCAAGTGAACCCTATTTTCTATACATTCTCAGTAAAGGCACAATATCACTTAGCTTTCAGTCTGGCTTGGCCGACCTCTCAAAAGCAGCTTACACTTAACCCAGGTATCCTTGAATTGTTAATTAAATCCATAGATTAGAATCATATGTACCTACACATCAGCTTTTAATGTTACAAAATGCAACATGTAAAGATAACCTGTCCCTTAAAAGTGGAGCCCTTTTCGCCTCCCATTCTCAACATAGCCTCGATCAAAAGTGTTAAGTCTCTGTTCGGCCCGACTTGGCCTGAGCTTTGAAAAACAGCTTAAATCCCACACACGTATACTGATTACTGTTTACATCCATAGAATAGTATTATATCTACCTAACTAGTTATTTATAGAGTCTCAAATATAGTATTTGAAGCAAACACGCTGCTTAGAAAGAAGCCCAGATTTCGATCTGGCATTGTGCGGGCTAATGAAATTGATACACCTGTATCCAGCTTGCTTAATTGGCCCTGGAATGAGCTAGGTGTTGTCATTCAATCAACATACTCAGTTGCCCTTAATTACCTGTCAGGGGCCTTCAGTGTTATTGATTACTCCACCGTTTCTTTATAATGTTTTTCACTTTCACAGATGGACATGCAATGACTGATTAAATTAAAAATGCTAACATGAGGCATTTGTTTCATCATATCTATAAATTTATTAAAAAAAAACCCCCAAAAAACCCATAAACACATATAATGAACATAACAATTATCAGAAGATATTATAGCCATTTACATGAAATAATTGAAAGAGGTGTTTTTTTCTGTTTTTGTAGTGGTTCAATAAATAGGATGCTTTTTGTATATTTTCAATAGCATAGACATCAATGACTACATGTACAGATATAGATAGTCGACTGGAGTTATTCATGGCATGATCTGAACATATCAGTAACTTAATAAATATCAGAAGATGTTAGCAAATATGAGACGCCTTATGGAACTGGTGTATGACGTGTTATGGTTACACAATTTGAACATAGGAAAGTATGAAGACATGTCCACGGCAATGTAACTGGGTTGTCCAGCTCAGGACCAGGAGAAATTTGTTTTCACTGTATGAGCTTAGCTACGCAAGGGCTACTCGAAGATGCTGCTTCTGGGTGTTGTAAACTTCAAGCTTTTCAGATAATCCTGTTTTCCTGAACACATATACAGATAATAGAAGCATCAAAGAACAGAACAGAAATTATATTCTCAAATATCACATATCGTGACACAGAGAACATACAGCAATTTGTTATATATTAAAACATTGACCAAAGTCCAGTTTTGAAGCATTTGGCAATTTTGGAGTTAAGTGGTGAATAGTCACATTTCTTTAGATACACAAATTTTTCAATAGTAAGATGCTTACTGAAATTTTGGGGAAGAAATTGATTTCTGAAGGCACTGAGTTCTGGGCAGTATAAGAGAAAGTGAACTTCATCACAGACAGGTGATACACAAAGATGCCAACCCAACGTCCTGTTTCACTGGGCAATCTGTGGTTTGAAGTTCTAAATTTAGTTAACCAGTGTCTATGGTAATCAGGTAGTTGTGACAAATAAGGTTCTAAAAATAAAGAATCCTTATTCATTACATTGTAATAACCCTTCGACGAGTCGAGGCGCCTCCATAACTGCTTAAACTGATCAATTTTTAAGCCAAACAATGCTAGGTACAGACTGGCTGAACCAAATATATTACAATCCCGTATCGTGGATGACACGCGTGACACTTGATAACAACAGAAAATTTAAATCAGTATTTGAAGAATATAGATTCTACATGACATTATAAAAATGGTATTCAATTAGGAGATAAACATCATGTGTTGGCCAGTTTCAGGGTGCTATTGAGTATTTGAAGCCTGGGAATACATTTGGAACCAAAGGCGTCAGCTGGAGGTTTCAAATGAAATATTCCAACATTGTTAATGAAAAAGTAGACCAAAGGGTTTTACTGTCTGCACTCCTTTACAATGAGTAGGAGTACAGCACTGAAGTTTCATCAGCTGGCCGTTTCATCTGGTTCCCATGGTAGCATCTGGAGCAGTTCATTTGTGACGTCATTCTGACTTTACTTCACAATATGATTTGAATGATGTCAGCACTGTAGATGACCCAGCAAAACAATTGCTTGCGATGTTTCTACATGTCAATTCACAGCAAATAGTCTAGCAATATCCGTTAATCAAATCCCACTTGATCATGTTTTTCAAGATTACAGGACATAGTGATTTTGCTTTACAATTTGTCATAATGACATAACGTTTTGGTCCAGTTTGATATCACTCTAACCTCAATGGATATACTGATGAGGTATCTACCTAAATCACTGTTTGTCATACAATCTGGAGTTGATGGAGTTCGGGAAATGTAAGCTGGACATGTTCAATGACGGCAACATTTTGAAATGCCCACACTTTGGCACCATTGAGAAGAATTGGCTTAACAAGATAATCGAACAATTTTGGAATATCAAGTTGACGAATGCTTTTGAAGATAACAAACATTGCCTTATTAGCTTGTACAGAAAGGTGTTTGATTGCTGTAAAGAAGTGACCATTACTAGTGAAAAGTACATTAAGATACAGATATTCATTTGAGTTGTCATTAGTTGTACCATTTAATGTAAAAGTGCATTTCTTGTTACAATATCCTTTTCAAAATATAATAACCTTCATTTTTTCCGAATTCACACTAAGTTATAGAGAGCAATGGGAGAAGTATGTTTTCATTAACCCCTCCAACAAGCGGTGCATGGTTGGAAGAGGCCATTAGAATCAACAAGTGGTGGATGACTGGAAGAGGCCATTAGAATCAACAAGCGGTGCATGACTGGAAGAGGCCATTAGAATCAACAAGCGGCGCATGGCTGGAAGAGGCCAGTAGAATCAACAAGCGGTGCATGATTGGAAGATGCCATTAGAATCAACAAGCGGTGCATGATTGGAAGAGGCCAGTAGAATCAACAAGTGGTGCATGGCTGGAAGAGGCCATTAGAATCAACAAGCGGTGCATGACTGGAAGAGGCCATTAGAATCAACAAGTGGTGGATGACTGGAAGAGGCCATTAGAATCAACAAGCGGTGCATGACTGGAAGAGGCCAGTAGAATCAACAAGGGGTGCATGACTGGAAGAGGCCAGTAGAATCAACAAGTGGTGCATGACTGGAAGATGCCATTAGAATCAACAAGTGGTGCATGACTGGAAGAGGCCATTAGAATCAACAAGTGGTGCATGACTGGAAGAGGCCATTAGAATCAACAAGTGTTGCATGACTGGAAGAGGCCATTAGAATCAACAAGTGGTGCATGACTGGAAGAGGCCATTAGAATCAACAAGCGGTGCATGACTGGAAGAGGCCATTAGAATCAACAAGTGGTGCATGACTACATTTTCTACTTTTATGTTGGTTTCCATTTAGTGAGATCTGAGAGTTGCAAATTCCAGGTATGGAAACCAACAAGAAACCCCCGAACTTAGTTTCATTTTGGTTTCCATTTACAGAAATACCAAAATCACATTTCCAAAATGGAATCTAGTTGGAAACTCAGTTAGTGAGTTTCAGGGAATGGAAACCAACTGGATTCCGCAATTACCCACATTACGGATGGTTTCCAGGTTTCTGGAAACCAAGTCATTTTTGTAGTGAAAACGCCCCTTTAGAATTATCCTTCCTTATATTGGCAAGACATCCCATCAAATAAGTGTATTGAAATTCAATAAAGAGGTATTTAGGTAAACAGAATACTAATCGATGGATATAAATGCAAATCAGTATTCATGTTTCAGGTTTAAGTTGTTTCTGAGAGGCCAAGCTAAGTTGTGCCGAGCAGAGACATCACACTTTTGATTGAGGCTATGTTGAGAATGGAGTGAGAAAAGGGCTTCATTTTAAGGGGCCTGAGTTTTCTTTACATGTTGCATTTGATAATATTATAAAGCACTATTTAGGTAGATATGATACCTATCTAAGGATTTAAATACATTTCTGCATACATGATCATGAGTTAGGTTGCTACTGAGAGCTCGGGCCAAGTCGGGCCAAGTCGGACCGCAAGTTTGTGATACTGTGTCTTTGTTGAAAATGTGTAGAAAATAGGGTTCACTTTAAGCAACGTACTAGCTTCAAATACTATGTTTTGAGACTCTATAAAGAGGTATTTACGTAGACAGAATAGTGATCTGTAGATGTAAACACGTACGTATGTGCCCCGAACATTCGGCAAATGACTGAGTATACATATAAAGGCTACTTGCCGTATTGAGACGGGGACACACATAACTGGAGTATACAATCGCTGCCAACGCTTGATCATTATGGCCGCCGTCAGACCGCTCACTGTGTTACATTCTGCATTCTCTCTCGCACTAAGACTTTGGTGAGTTTGCTATATTATAATTTCTGACCCATTGCCTTAGATTTTGTCTCATATATGTATTGTATTTGAAATCGGTACTGTGAAACTGACTTGTGACCTTGTATAACTTGCTCTCTTGCATAGATCTAATAATACAATATATGAATGTTTTAGACTTGTCTTTGTTCTGGTTTTATGGTTCACAGGGGGTTACTTACATCGTTTGTCACAGCAAATTCTTAACCTTAACAAAAGACAGATAATTTTAACCTATGTCATTTCGATGCATATCATTCTTTTTCACCTCCGAGTGACAGGACCACTTTCCGATCTTCAATCCTTCTTAAGTAGAATGTTATTCATATCCCACTAACACTTGAAACTAATCGTCAAGCCGTTGCAGTGGGGCTCACTCTTCACATTGCCTTTACAATATGCTCACTGTATATTCCACCTTCTTTCACTCTTCACCTATCTGATCTTCAAGCTGTCTATGCTGAACTTCCGAAACCCTGCATTATAATGGGTGATCTTAATGGCCATAATCTACTCTGGGGTGGTACAAATGCTAACACTAAAGGTAAAAACACTGGAAGATTATATCTCCAATAATGATTTGTGTATATACAATGATGGCCCCAGTACTTATCTGCATCATGCAACCGGCACCTACCCTTCTCTAGATATGTCTCATGCAGACTCTACTGTACTTAATGAATTTGAATGGTCAGTCCACAATGACCTTTGTGGAAGTGACCACTTTCAAATGATGCTATCAGAAACTTCTCAAACTGATTCTCCATCTCACACATGATGGAATTGTTCCAAAGCAGATTGGTCCTTATTTCAAACCTTATGAGCATCTAGACTAAGAAGTGAATGTGTCTTGGATATTACTGATCCTCAGGTGTTGTCTGATGCCTTAAATATAATTGCTGATGAGTGTATACCAAGGTCCTCTACAGTTCCACATGTACGGAAGCCATGGTTTAATGCAGACTGCAAAAATACTAGGAAAGCAAGGAAAAAGGCAGAAATATATTTTCATCATCACCCCACTGTCCATAGCTTAAATAGATTTAAAATACTAAATGCAAAGGCATGTCGTACCTTCAAGCAAAACAAACGGCAATCCTGGAGGAACTACAAATATATTTCCAAAATTAATTCACGGATGCCTATGTCCAAAGTGTGGAACATGATTCAGAGAATAAAAGGCAAATGTTCAAAATCGGCTGTTTACCATCTTCAAAATGGTGAGAATTTAATTACGGATAAATGTAAAATTGCAAGTAAAATTGGCGAAACTCTTGCCAAAGATTCTTCATCAGTAAATTATGTCCTTGAGTTTCAGAGATATCAGAAACGACAGGAAAAGACGAAACGTAATTTTGAGTCAAATAACGGTGAAGATTATAATGAAGTGTTTTCATTACATGAGCTAGATGACAAGCTCATGACACTGCAACGGGTGATGACAATATACATTACGAGTTACTGAAACACTTACCTGAGCCATGGTGGTCACACTTTTAGACATATTTGATAAAATATGGACGTCTGGAAAATTTCCTCCTTCATAGCGTAATGCCATTGTAGTCCCAATCCCAAAACCTGGCAGGGATCATACAGATCCACCGAATTATAGACCGATATCTCTAAATAGCTGTGTCTGTAAAACCATGGAACGTATGGTGAATAATAGATTAACTTGGTATCTTGAAACCAATAACCTGATCACAAATATTCAATATGGTTTCAGGAGAAATCGAAGTACCATTGGCCATTTGATTCGTTTAGAATCCCTGGTTAAAAATGCTACAGTCAACATGCAGTAGGGATTTTCTTTGATCTCGAGAAAGCTTATGGCACGACCTGGAAGCATGGTATTTTGAAGGATTTACATGACTTTGGGTTGAGAGTAGCTTCAACCCTGTCTGATCATTATAATCAGGATCAGGGTGTACCAGGATCAGGATCAGGGCAGTATTTTGCCCGTCACTTTATTTAGTATTAAGATCAACAGTTTATCCAAGGTTTTAAATGATTCAATTGATGGATCACTTTTTTGGATGATTTTAATATTTCCTATCGTGGTAAAAATATACGTACTATTGAACGGCAATTTCAGTTGTGTTTAAATAAAATAAATAAATGGTGTCTTGCAAACGGCTTTAGATTTCCTAAATCTAAAACATGTTGTATGCACTGTTGTAGAAAATAAAAGCCGCATAAGGACCCTGAACTATCTTTAAATGGCACTCCCATCAAAGTTGCCAAGGAGGCCAAGTTCTTGGGTTTAATTTTCGATTCTCATATAACCTTCTTACCCCATATTAAAGCCCTTAAAGCTGGATGCCTGAAGGCATTTGTTGAAAGTTATTTACAACTCAAAGTGGGCAAGGGATCAAACTACCCTCTTACACCTACACTGCAAAAATGACTTGGTTTCCAGAAACCTGGAAACCATCCGTAATGTGGGTAATTGCGGAATCCAGTTGATTTCCATTCTCTGAAACTCACTAACTGAGTTTCCAACTAGATTCCATTTTGGAAATGTGATTTTGGTATTTCTGTAAATGGAAACCAAAATGAAACTAAGTTCGGGGGTTTCTTGTTGGTTTCCATACCTGGAATTTGCAACTCTCAGGTCTCACTAAATGGAAACCAACATAAAAGTAGAAAATGTAGTTTCATGTTGGTTTCCATTGCGCTGTTTTGAACTAAGTAATATAAAATGTGTAATTGTTTACCATCCTGACATCCAGTTGGTGTCCATTCAGTATCCATCTGAATGTGCCTGGGGAAGGAATAGTAGATTCGGTTCTTTGCTTAGATGAACAAGACAACAAAAGTAAATTGTTGACGCATCATTCTGTGGATATCACAATATTAAATGTGGCTTCAAACTGATGATACAAGAACAAACTATACACTTTTTTCCTTCACATTCTTGTTTATTCGTAATGTAATGAAGCATCATATTCCAACTACCATGCACACAAACTTCACAATAACCGCACTAAACATGCAAATGGTGCTAGGTACACTTAGTTCCGTTTCTCTAGATTGGGATGAATGGGGCAAGTCCAGGTTTCGGTTGTCTGCTTTGTCAAATTGAGGATCAGACGCTTTCTTTATCTGAAACGAAATATTAAAACAGTGATATCTATATACAAGAATAAAAGGTGAGTTGACTCTGCATAGAAACATTGCTCAAACTTTTATTATATATTAATTATAACTTATTGGATCATTGAGTTGTGTACGGGCTTGTATTCCTTTCAGTAAATATATTGTATAAAAATAAATAAAATTAAAGCCATTTTAGCAATATTTCAGATATATATTAATAATTAAAAGGTAAATGATGCAATATATATAAAAAAAACAGGCTATAGACTGCCAACTCCTGGGAATGTGAAAGAGTATAAGCATTCAGGAAGATTAGTATAAGTCATTAAAACAATTGTCAGTTCGGTACTTACATGATGATATTTATGCAGAATATACGTGAATTATACAATAAACTGAGGCAGTGCGGTAAAGTTTAGCGTTAAAAGCATTTATAGTTGGCATACTTTGACACTGAGTTCAAATACTTGACAACTAATCAGTGTCAGGTCATTAGTGTGTCGGGGTTCGTGTGTCGGCTTCACTGGGGCAGTCCCCACTTAACAGGCTCCTATTATCAAAATTAGTTAGCTGTAAAAACAATAGAACTTACCTGAGTCAGGTGTTGACAGACAAACCCGGAAGTTATGAACCAGTAATCCATGGGCACGCGAACTCGTGACATTTTATGAAAGCAACAGTTCTATGTACTGAAGTGGTCGTTTTCAGTCTTTGTCTTAAAATCACATCCAAATTGGGTCAGAGAAGGATTTCGTGCCTGCCAATCGAAAAAGGATCAGGTATTTCTTATTACCCACAATGCCCCTACGCACAGTTGCCGCCATTTTGTCACTTGATCCAAAGTTGTTTTGAGACGACTATTTTGAAAGCAGTTCTCACCCGGTATGTCCAGTAACGACGACAAGGAAGTCAACACAGTGCAGTATTCCTACGTTTGTCCGTGTTATCTGATTCAAGAGACTGGCAATGACATGTACAATGGAAGCTTTTGAGATTCGGATACGTGAAAAATTGAGAACAGCAGCAGTCGTCGATCGCCGCGGGAGAAAAGGAACATTCCACGATCTAGTCAGGTACAGTGTTATTTTCTTGAAATAAGAAATAGCACATGTTATTCGTAATGTTTAACGTAAATAAGTAACTACTACAATACATATGAAATTTTAGACTTGATGGACCTCGGTAAACAAATGCGTGTCGAATTCTTAGCAAGAGAGATGTATGGCTTCCTTCACTCAGCACTCGGTTAATTCAAGAACTCAATATTACTGTGATTTGGATCAGCTCACACACGATTAAAATGGTTCAATGTGTTAATGAATTATCTTTGCAAGAAAAAAATAAATCACAAATATCTCTGGTATATTATTGCTAATGTGCTTGTTGCGACTCAAAATAACTTCAAACGTATTTATAAATACGAATATTTATTCAAGAAATCCTTTTCATATTGCTTTTGATATTTGCACGTTTGAAAACAATGTAGTCGGGAATAGTGTGTCATTTTGCATTTTTAGGTTAGGCATTCTCTGACCAGATTTGGTGCATTGTTTGAGTGAAATTTCAAAATTGAAATTTCACAATGTTTTCAAACTAATATTGAAGAGTTTTATATTATTGATTTATGATTTAATTTAGATTTGCCATCTGATGTAAGTAGTGTTATGCTTATCATATCAAGATTTAACGAACTCTGAATGAAGAAATGTGGATTGTGTTAGTCCCACAGAAAAGGTTATGAAGAGTATATAAAGAACATATGGGTATACAATGATGGATTGCCAACCCAAAATAGTATATGAATTTGCTGACCTGGATTGTTTTCATCTAGCATATTCTACACTTTGCAAATTGATATTTATTCTTTTTATTCGATACTTTATTGTTATCAAGAGTGCAACATGACAAGTTCCTGACTTTTTTTAATCGATGCATTTCTACGTTTCCAGCATAAAGGAGGGCAGTGTTGGAAAAACTGAAGAAGGCAGCCAGGACCGACTCATTTTGACATACAAAAGGTATGTATAACCTGAACCGTCCAGTACATAATGTACATACAACATAACCAAATAATGTAAATCCTAGGAATCAGTAAAAATGCATGGCGCATGTCATTATTTTTGTAACCTCCAACTGGAAACATGTTTCACCTATTGTTATGCATCATGCACATGTCTCCTTTCAGTAGCTTTTTGATGGTTTTGGATGAACAAGATGGATCACTTAAGAAGGTGTGGGGAAAGCAGCCACGGCTTGTACGCAAAGAACGGCAAAAAGTTCAGAGTAAGTAAACATATTCTAGTCATTTTACATCTTGCAGAGATTAAAAATTTTAAGGAAACCTTTAAAATATCAAGTTAATTTGGATTCTTTCTATGTACATTCAAGGAGTTTCAAAATGAACACTGCTTTAAATATTATGCAGCACATTATGCTGCAGCGTATGCTTATGACCCCATATTCATAGCTTGTCTGCCTGAATGACTCCACATTAATGGTTAAGTAAACATGTCTTTTCACAATAACTGATAAATCGTAGTTCTATACTCATAATGTGCATTGTAAGTAACATTCAGAAAATAAATTATGGCTTTCAAAGGCGATTTACTTCATGTCTCTGCACTCTATCATATATCAATAAGCTGTTCTGCGATTGAAACTTTTGATGTCAAATGCTCAGTTTATACTTTTTGATCTGTTTGCTTATTGGACATGGGGTTCAGTGTATTTCACCTCAAGCAATGTTTGACAGTTTTCTTTTCTCTAGCCATGGATATCGTAGACGAATGCTTGTTTGTACTGATAGTTTGTTTTCTAAATTTCAGAAGCTGGAAAGCAGGAAGGCTGTGAAACGATTGACTGGCCGAAGGAGAAGAAGCCCACAGTTCTTCCTTTCTTGGGGAAAGAACTAACATTTTTCAAACTAGGAAGCCAAGTGATATGGGCTGGTCTACAGTGTGTTTAAGAAAAATATTCTGTAATCACTGCTAATTATTCCCTTGCTTTTGTTTCATGTACTACCTTGAATATTCCGAATATATACAAAGATATTGTTGAATTTAAATAAACTTTTAATGAATTTGTGTTTTATTCTGTTGTTTGTCATCCTGAAGCCTTTTACCATAATGCAATTGTATAAAATACCTGATTTGCTTCATGTGAGACATGAAACAACAACTTTTCCGGAGGACCGGGTAAAGGGCCGACACGAGCAAGTTTCAGTTCATGGAAACTGGGTATTAAACTAGGTTGGAAACTACAACACGGAAACCAGGTTGAAACCTACAGTAAACTCATACATGGAAACCAGGTTGAAACCTACAGTAAACTCATACATGGAAACCAGGTTGAAACCTACAATAAACTCATACATGGAAACCAGGTTGAAACCTACAATAAACTCGTACATGGAAACCAGGTTGAAACCTACAATAAACTCGTACATGGAAACCAGGTTGAAACCTACAATAAACTCGTACATGGAAACCAACTGGATCCCGCTTGGAGGAGTGGGTAATGAAACGAACTGGAAACCATCCTGAAATGGTGCAGTTTCAGTTGCATGGAAACAACAGTGAAACTATAGGAAACTCCCTGGAAACCAACTGGAAATGTTGGTTTCCATGACGTTTCTTCTCGGTTTCAGTGTTCCGGAAACCAGCTTATTTTTGCTGTGGACACTAGGGACCATGGGGACTTACATTACTTTTGCTACCTACGTGGACCCTAGCTGGGTTTACACCATCCCTTCAGCCATTGGCTTTTATGTGGAGAATTAGCCACACATTAAAATGACAAAAATATTATGATTACAAGCCTGGAAACCTTAAATTTACAACAAATATTTCAGGACAATAATTTTACAGTACTTTAACCCCCTTTGAGGGTACAGCCACTAAAAAAATGAGTTACTAATTTAAACTTCAAATTATAAAATATTTATCTATTTACAAATCAGTTAACAGATCTAATTCTTTTAAAAATCCTATGATTAGGGGGTACGATTCTTTATGGATAACACCTTCTTTATTGCATATGATGCGACGTTTCGGTATGGATCCTTATACCGTTGTCAAGCAAGAGTGGAGTAATACATTGCAGAACAGACTTATATACATGGACTGGGATAAAGCAATAACATCATGTAGGTATGAGTCAAAGGCGGGGGATGAACAACCATGGGTGGTAGTAATGGTGAGACAATAAGAGGAAGCCAATAGTGGCTGTAGCTGTGACAAAGTATACATGGCTGATAGGGTAATTAGTAATGGTGGCTGGTGGGCTGGGCTCTAATCTGTTATTTTTATGAGTTCGTTGTATGCAGTTGGGGTGACATATCCCTGATCTCTGTTGATTGAGGGCTTGTGTCTCCTGATTTGAACTGCTTCTGCCAGTTTTCTTTGGGTGAAGTCCTTGTGGTTTTTTGATAATATCTCTACACTGTCCCAAATTATGCTGTAATTGGGACATTTGATGATGTGGTCGGATATACAGATTACCGATCTGATCTGGTTGTAGATGATAAGTGTTCTTTGATTCTGATGTTTATGGGCCGGGAGGTTTCACCTACATATGCCTCGCCACAGTCGCAGTTGATTTTGTAGACGACACCTTTCGGTGGCTGTTGTTGTTTAGAGGTGTTCCTGCCATTCGCTTTGAGCATGATTTTCAGCGTTGTAGAACTGGTAAAGTAGGTTTCAATGCCTGTTTGTTGCTTTAGGAGACGGCTGATGTGGTAGGAGGTTTTTCCAATGAAGGGTATATTTCAGAGCTGTTAATATGGTGTTTGATTCTGCAGTGAAATTAGAGCTGTTATCTGAAATTCTAGACGAGATTGTTCTCGATCCAATGACAGAGGCAAAGCTACTGCGCCACCGTCCTTAGAACCATCTGTAAATAAGGGTTTGTAATTTTTATATTTTATTTGTAATTGATGATACTCTTGTTTATATTGTAATTCATGAGTTTCTGATTTTTGTAAATTAAGTTAATGTTAGGTCGACGTGTGGCCTAACCAACTGCAGAGGAGAAGAAAGGAGAGGAGAGCTATGTTTTCCAGCTTAATGTCGTCCGAAGAAAGAAAGGGTTTAATTCTGTGGCCTAGAGGTGGATTAAGAGTACACTTCTTGTCGTAGAAATCGTCAAAAAGTGGATTGAACACACAGTTATATGCAGGGTTAGATTCATTAGAGGATAATTTGTATTGTAAGGATAATGTTACACGACGGTGTTTAAAAGATGGTTCAGTAGCCTCAACGTAAAGACTGTCAATAGGTGAAGTTCTAAAAGACCCAAGACAAAGTCATACACCTTGGTGGTGAACAGAATCAATAAAAGTCTAAGGTTGCTTTTACAGGCTCCATCATATACGATGGAGCCATAATCGAGTTTTGAACGGACTGGTCATCGATATAGCACAGCAAAAATAAGCTGGTTTCCGGAACACTGAAACCGAGAAGAAACGTCATGGAAACCAACATTTCCAGTTGGTTTCCAGGGAGTTTCCTATAGTTTCATTGTGGTTTCCATGCAACTGAAACTGCACCATTTCAGGATGGTTTCCAGTTCGTTTCATTACCCACTCCTCCAAGCGGGATCCAGTTGGTTTCCATGTACGAGTTTATTGTAGGTTTCAACCTGGTTTCCATGTATGAGTTTATTGTAGGTTTCAACCTGGTTTCCATGTATGAGTTTATTTCAGGTTTCAACCTGGTTTCCATGTATGAGTTTACTGTAGGTTTCAACCTGGTTTCCATGTATGAGTTTACTGTAGGTTTCAACCTGGTTTCCATGTAGGAGTTTACTGCAGGTTTCAACCTGGTTTCCGTGTTGTAGTTTCCAACCTAGTTTAATACCTAGTTTCCATGAACTGAAACTTGCTCGTGTCGGCCCTTTACCCGGTCCTCCGGAAAAGATGTTGTTTCATATCTCACATGTAGCAAATCAGGTATTTTATACAATTGCATTATGGTAAAAGGCTTCAGGATGACAAACAACAGAATAAAACACAAATTCATTAAAAGTTTATTTATATTCAACAATATGTTTGTAAACAAATAATATTCGGAATATTCCTAGTTTGAAAAATGTTAGCTCTTTCCCCAAGAAAGGAAGAACTGTGTGCTTCTTCTCCTCCGGACAGTCAATCGTTTCACAGCCTTCCTGCTTTCCAGCTTCTGAAATTTAGAAAACAAACTATCAGTACAAACAAGCATTCGTCTACGATATCCATGGCTAGAGAAAAGAAAACTGTCAAACATTGCTTGAGGTGAAATACACTGAACCCCCATGTCCGATAAGCGAACAGATCAAAAAGTATAAACTGAGCATTTGACATCAAAAGTTTCAATCGCAGAACATCTTATTGATATATGATAGAGTGCAGAGACATGAAGAAATTCGCCTTTGAAAGCCATAATTTATTTTCTGAATGTTACTTACAATGCACATTATGAGTACAGAACTACGATTTATCCGTTATTGTGAAAAGACATGTTTTCTTTACCAATAATGTGGAGTCATTCAGGCAGACAAGCTATGAATATGGGGTCACAAGCATACGCTGCGGCATAATGTGCTGCATAATATTTAAAACTTTTTAAGCTGTATTTTTCAAAGGATAAATTGCACATTTTAAACAGTGTTCATTTTGAAATTCCTTGAATGTACATAGAAAGAATCCAAATTAACTTGATATTTTAAAGGTTTCCTTAAAATTTTTAATCTCTGCAAGATGTCAAATGACTAGAATGCGTTTACTTACTCTGAACTTTTTGCCGTTCTTTGCATGCAAGCCTTGGGCCTCTGTTTTCCCCACACCTTCAGAAGTGATCCATCTTGTTCATCCAAACCCATCAAAAAGCTTCTGAAAGGAGACATGTGCATGATGCATAACTATAAGTGAAACATGTTTCCAGTTGGAGGTTACAAGAATAGTGACATGCGCCATGCGTTTTTACTGATTCCTAGGATTTACATTATCATGATTATTTGGTTATGTTGTATGTGCATTATGTACTGGACGGTTCAGGTTATACATACCTTTTGTATGTCAAAATGAGTTGGTCCAGACTGCCGTCTTCAGTTTTTCCAACACTGCCCTCCTTTATGCTGGAAACGTAGAAATGCATCGATTAAAAAAAAGTCAATAATATACTAGAGATAATCGCTTGGTGAAAACGGCACCAAATTGGCGAAAACGGCTACTGATTAAAGGGCTAAAACGTCACCATACATCAAACATTGTTGTATTGACTTTATTATTATTTTGACTTTATTGTTTAATTGTTTGTAATGTTTAGATGTTTATTTATCAAGTTATCAAGCATTCTTTTGGGTTGTTTGGTGGTCCTGAAAAGGACCGTTGAGATAAGAGTTATTTAAACTCAATGGATGGGCCCATGAATGGCCGCACATCTCGTCAGGAGTTGGGACAAGGAAAGATCGCCATCCTTGAAATGGTTCCACAGGGAGAAAATCTCATCTTGCCTTGCCGATGACGTCTTTCTTACATAGGCCTTTAGACGTCCCTCCTGGATGAGCCTGGTCTGCAGGGGAAGGAGTTTAGCCTCCTGATATGATAACAAACACGAGAGGCACCAGCTTAAAGTCCTTGCCAGCCCGCACAAAAGCATGAATAGTCAGTAGCTGATGGAACGGCCTTTTGACAATCTTAAAAGTACCGTCCATGAACCACTGCCTACTCACACTCAAGTGCTGTAATTGCCGGTCAGTGGCAAACACCACATGCCTCTCGCCTTTGTTTCTTACGTCACCACGCAAGAAGTAATCAGGTAAAAAGTTGTCGTCCAACTGAAAGTAGAAGAACGGTAACATTACACAAGAGCAGCAAAGTTTTTTTAAAAAAATTCATGTTTATGTATTACTATAGTTTTTACTCAGCCATATAACAAACATGTACCTGAAAGTCCAAAGACCGAGGTTCTTTAGGACGAAGAAGCTCCCTCGTTCTGTTGGCCATCCTCACTAAAGTGGCTTGGTTCTGACGACCACCAGGCTTGTCCGGATCGACGTGGTTTTGCTGAGCCTCCTCAACAATGCTGGCTCCCGACATATAGATATTGTTGACGGCTTTTTCCTTCACCTGCAGAATATAACAACTGCACAATGACACAACCGTTAATACACTTACTTTAATACCGTTATATCTGTTTTTATTTCACAAAGTCTATTTACGAAACACTAAATGTTTATCCAAAGTTCACAATACAATAAAGTCATCATATCAATGTTCATCCCTTTTAAAATTGTATATGGTGACGTTTTCGCCATAACATTTGTAGCCGTTTTCGCCAAGGGAAGGTTCCGTTCTGTCCAAAGGGTGACGTTTTCGCCAGGTGCCGTTTTGCTGTGGTGACGTTTTAGCCTGCACCCGATATTTGTGATATATTTTTTTCTTGCAGAGATAATTTTTCATTCATTAACACATTGAACCATTTTAATCGTGTGTGAACTGATCCAAATCACAGTAATATTGAGTTCTTGAAATAACCGAGTGCTGAGTGAAGGAAGCCATACATCTCTCTTGCTAAGAATTCGACACGCATTTGTTTACCGAGGTCCATCAAGTCTAAAATTTCATATGTATTGTAGTAGCTACTTATTTACGTTAAACATTACGAATAACATGTGCTATTTCTTATTTCAAGAAAATAACACTGTACCTGACTAGATCGTGGAATGTTCCTTTTCTCCCGCTGCGTTCGACGACTGCTGCTATTCTCAATTTTTCACGTATCCGAATCTCCAAAGCTTCTATTGTAAATCTCATTGCCAGTCTCTTGAATCAGATAACACGGACAAACGTAGGAATACTGCACTGTGTTGACTTCCTTGTCGTCGTTACTGGACATACCGGGTGAGAACTGCTTTCAAAATAGTCGTCTCAAAACAACTTTGGATCAAGTGACAAAATGGCGGCAACTGTGCGTAGGGGCATTGTGGGTAATAAGAAATACCTGATCTTTTTTCGATTGGCAGGCACGAAATCCTTCTCTGACCCAATTAGGATGTGATTTTAAGACAAAGACTGAAAACCACCACTTCAGTACATAAAACTGTTGCTTTTATAAAATGTCACGAGTTCGCGTGCCCATGGATTACTGGTTCATAACTTCCGGTTTTGTCTGTCAACACCTGACTCAGGTAAGTTCTATTGTTTTTACAGCTAACTAATTTTGATAATAGGAGCCTGTTAAGTGGGGACTGCCCCAATGAAGCCGACACACGAACCCCGACACACTAATGACCTGACACTGATTAGTTGTCAAGTATTTGAACTCAGTGTCAAAGTATGCCAACTATAAATGCTTTTAACGCTAAACTTTACGCACTGCCTCAGTTTATTACATAATTCACGTATATTCTGCATAAATATCACCATGTAAGTACCGAACTGACAATTGTCTTAATGACTTATACTAATCTTCCTAAATGCTTATACTCTTTCACATTCCCAGGAGTTGGCAGTCTATAGCCTGTTTTTTTTTATATATTGCATCATTTACCTTTTAATTATTAATATATATCTGAACTATTGCTATTGCTAAGGTGGCTTTAATTTTATTTATTTTTACTGAAAGGAATACAAGCCCGTACACAATGATCCAATAAGTTATAAGTAATATATAATAAAAGTTTGAGCAATGTTTCTATGCAGAGTCAACTCACCTTTTATTCTTGTATATAGATATCACTGTTTTATTATTTCTTTTCAGATAAAGAAAACGTCTGATCCTCAATTTGACAAAGCAGACAACCGAAACCTGGACTTGCCCCATTCATCCCAATCTAGAGAAACGGAACTAAGTGTGCCTCGCGCACATAGCTGGTCAAAGGCCATTTATAGCCATTCGTCCTTTCACCATTTGCATGTTTAGTACGGTTATTGTGAAGTTTGTGTGCATGATAGTTGGAATATGATGCTTCATTACATTACGAATAAACAGGAATGTGAAGGAAAAAAGTGTATAGTTTGTTCTTGTATCATCAGTTTGAAGCCACATTTAATATTGTGATATCCACAGAATGATGCGTCAACAATTTACTTTTGTTGTCTTATTCATCTAGGCAATGATACGAATCTACTATTCCTTCCTTCAGATTGAATTATAACACCTCGTGAAAGCTAAGTTTTGAGTCAGGAATGGAAACCAACACATGACCATAGCTTCGTGTCAGTTTCCATCACCGGAGCTTAGAGTATCCATTATGGATTCTATTTGGAAACTAGGTCACCCAGTTTTACTGAATGGATACCAGCTGGATGTCAGGATGGTAAACAATTACACATTTTATGTTACTTAGTTCAAAACAGCGCAATGGAAACCAACATGAAACCACATTTTCTACTTTTATGTTGGTTTCCATTTAGTGAGATCTGAGAGTTGCAAATTCCAGGTATGGAAACCAACAAGAAACCCCCGAATTTAGTTTCATTTTGGTTTCCATTTACAGAAAAAACAAAATCACATTTCCAAAATGGAATCTAGTTGGAAACTCAGTTAGTGAGTTTCAGGGAATGGAAACCAACTGGATTCCGCAATTACCCACATTACGGATGGTTTCCAGATTTCTGGAAACCAAGTCATTTTTGTAGTGGTGGTGATCTATCTTCAGTTGTTGGCAATCTATAGCCTATTTTTATATTGCATTGTCCTCTATAGTTGAACCGTTTTAGATCTAATTCCTAGTTTACCATTCTCTGTGATATTCTAGTTGGTTTTACTATCCTTCATTGACAGATCTTTATAACGTGCCATTACGTAATGTGTAGTTTTGAAACTAATCGCTCTCGTCCAGACGTGGCTGAAATATTGCCGATGTGACGTTAGATATTAACTCACTCACTCCCCTGGTCAGAAAGGAAGATGTTGGAACATTTTTCCACTAGGAACTGGAAGATTTAAGCAGCAATTCTTTGCTGTTCAGGGTTTGCACTTCCTCGGATTCTCATATATCTTGCTTGTGATATGCGGTATTTCCTCTTTGCCTCCGGAAGGGACAAACTACCTGATCGTGTTCACCATCACTAATTCAGGAGACAGGGGACAACTGTTGTGCCAGTCGTGCAGTGTTGCCAGGTATTTCAAGTCCACCTTTAAGAGATAGCCTTTGTGTGAATCTGGAAGATGTGTAATACTGAGATAGGGTGGGTGCGTCACCAAGAAGTTCGAGTCGTTTGCCGGTAAGCAGGTAGTATTCTCGCATGGTGTCATCAACGTTTTTGAAGGTTTTCAAAACGACTGCTCCAAGTTCAGGATCGATGGCAAGGGGAAGCATCGGGCAGATTGAGCAACATACTGTCTGCGATGGACGATACCATCCTTCACAGCCTTCGTGAACTGCAAGGGTTGGACAACGCCATGCAAACCATGCGCAGATTGCTGATCAACAATGCTCTTCATGATCGCATCGTGTACGAGAAAACGAAACTCAGACAGGCTGATGTCTACGACGGCCATCTCCAGCATTTTGACGGCACTCGGCTTCATCGTATCAAATGGCCTCTTCCAGAATCCTGGGCAGCAGCATCTCATGGATGCTTGGTGCACTGTTGAAAACAGCCATGTAACTCAGTCAAAACCTGTGGGCTTCCGCCGTGGCTGTGGTCGGACTGGTGTACGCTGCCACTGAAGAGATTTTAAACAAATGAGGCACAACCCAACTGGGAGTCCACCAACCAATAGCGTTGTCATGCGTTCGACGTGTCACTGATAGATGGCCTGCACATGCCGAGGGTATGGAGGAGGCGGCCACCACAGGTACACTACTTCTGGTGATGGTGGCATGATCCCTGCTTTGTCCTCTGCTGCTGCAAGGATCTTCAAGATCTTTGATCAGCAGTCACGATGATGATTTCGTTGTTGCAGCCCACTACTCTATTCATCTTCAGTCGCATGTTGCTCAGAGCCATGTATCGTCCCGCACCATACACGTAGTCGACTTTCGACTGGGCGTTTACCAGCACATTTTGATAGCGTTCGATGGCATCTGGCAAATTGACTGCAGCCACGCTGACATTCTAGACGTTGGCCACGAACTGTTTCTGCACGTCACAACCCTGCAGTGCCCACACGTACATTCAAATCGAATCGTTCAGCCTTACGGTGCCCGTGCGAGTGAACCCATTTGATGTGTCCAACATACACATTTTCCAATTGTCTCAGGGCTGCTCCACCTTCAAAACAGTGAAAGCGACAACGCCTTTGAAATCAATGCGATCATCTCGTCATTTGTTGCTCAACTGGGTGAAGTCCCGAAATCATCGCTGACTTTCTTCATGGATTTCACACCAGTATACAGTTTGAACCATGTATGTGCCAACTGACCATTTTCAGATCAATGTTGAATTCGCGGCAAATGCTTTTGTACGCATGCTGGTATTGCAGATTGTTTACCATATTCCATGCCACTTCTTGTGGAAGTGCCGTACCAATTTCTTTCAGGATGCATCTGATCTGGTAGTACACATGAAACGCGAACAAACGACCAGCTCAGCTCTTCACGTGTCATTCAGCATCAACATCACACCGCAACTAGTCGTCGTGCACCACATGGTGAAATTGAACTGATTCTGCCAGAACTGCATTGGGTTGCAAAACCAAGTGTGCACCGTCTCGACAAGCTCGGAAGTGGTAACTATCCTTGGCATCCACCATGATCATTGCCTTAGTGAGATCAACATTGATTTTAGAGAAGAACACTCCCAGTGTATATACGATAGTGTCTAGGGTATGTGTAACACGTACATGATGCTTACGGGAATTACGAATGTCATACCCATTCCACTGCTGCACGCAACTGACAATGTGTCGGGTCGGCTCCTTAGCTGCTCTCAGCGACATCACATTTTACCCACGATTGTTGACCATCAGGCTCAGTAAAAATTTGACAAAAACTCTTTGATTGCCGCAGAACAACATATGACTGCAAAGCATAGTCTTGGCTTCAAGATATCTCAGCCTCGTCGTCTATCGTGAGGTGATTTTTCATCTCAATCAGCACAACCGACAACATTCAAGGCCGACGTCTTTCAACCCTGCTGACAGCCATGCAGGTGAATATGGAAAAGTGCAACAACAGTCAAACCGAATACTTAGGTAGAAGAATTTAATCCAAGGTGCCATCACAGAATTGACCATTTCCGTATTAGACGTTCAACACGTTCCCATGAATATGCTTCCTGAGCATCATGCTGTACATTGAACAATGATGACTCAAGCTCAAGTTCAGGGGACCAAGAAAGTTTCCTACCATCTCAGTCTCTGACCTCATTTCACAAGTTGGTGTGGAAGGCAAGGTTAAAATTGGGCTAAAATTGGGTTAAAATTGAGAAATCTACGGAAATCGTCCACTCTGGGGCACACGAAGCACAATCCCAATCCCCAAATACATACCAGTTGGTCCTCACCGATGACAACCAATGGGCATTGATCTTGACCCAAATTGACTGGCTACACAATATGAACCTCATTTCTCCCCGCAAGTTTGTGGTGGCAAAGGACCATTATTGAACAAAGGTCCTCAGTAAGGGGATCCTCATCGCTGTGTACGTCCCACAGGAGATCCAGAGAGTCCCAGTGTAATGAAGAATTGTGCTCATGAGTGTCATCCCAAATAAAGCAGGTCATTTGCAAGCGAGTTACTTGTAGGGTGAAAATACAAGTTTACAGTTGGCATACGAATTTGAAGATATAAACGATTTTGTACAAGGGATACCAGACAATTTCACGCTTTTCATCGAAGTCTTTACAGGGAATACGCCTCTTGGCCTCGAAAACATCAAAATCATGTGTGCTTGATTTATGTACAGAAAAAAGGCAATGCTTATGTCAAACTAAGACAGATTCTAGTCTCTTCTTCAGGTGAGGTAAGGATAAAACTAAAGGGTTGTAGTATATATACACATAACAGTAGACCGATAACAATGGGTGACAAGATATACAGGTTTGTATTGATTGATGTACAGGCTTCGATTGATTGATGTACAGGCTTCAACTTATGTACAGGCTTCAACTGATTGGTGTGCAGGCTTGTTTTGGTTAGGTTAACGAGTTACAGGTAAACTTGTTTGGATAAAGATTAGTCACCGAGGATAAGGTGGTTCCATGCATTGGGTAAGTAAACACCTCCGTCTCTGTTGATTGAGGGCTTGTTCCGCTTGATTGCAATGGCTTCTAGGAGCTTCCGTTTTTTGAAGTCACTGGCGTTCCTAACTAATGTCCTGGTGTTGTCCCAAACAATCTTGTGATTAGGGTTGTGCATGTGTTCACATACGGCAGACTTCTGATCCAAATTTTGAACTGACGTTTTGTGCTCTTTTAACCTGATAGTCAGTGGTCGACCAGTTTCACCAATATATGTCTCTTTACAACTACATTGGATCTGGTAGATGCATCCTGCTGGATTGTTGCATTTAGGTATTGTTGGCCGGCGTCCATTAGCTGATAGTAGCGTTTTCAGGTTGGTGTCGCTACGGAAGGTGACGTCTATTCCTGTTGTTTTCTTGATGAGGGGGCTGATGCGATGACTTATCTGGCCATGTGACCTTGTATAATAAAGAAGTTGAACCATAAAGCACTTTTAGTTTGATTCCTCCAACTTCTAAGTGCCTTTGAAACAATGTCAGTCTTGAAGACATCATGATTACCTTGGATAATAAAATCAAGTTCACAAAGAATTATTTACTTACCAAAATCCATCTCATCAGCTTAGAGTTTATGCATGAGAGATCCTCCGATCTTGTTGTTTCAAGTGAACCCTATTTTCTATACATTCTCAGTAAAGGCACAATATCACTTAGCTTTCAGTCTGGCTTGGCCGACCTCTCAAAAGCAGCTTACACTTAACCCAGGTATCCTTGAATTGTTAATTAAATCCATAGATTAGAATCATATGTACCTACACATCAGCTTTTAATGTTACAAAATGCAACATGTAAAGATAACCTGTCCCTTAAAAGTGGAGCCCTTTTCGCCTCCCATTCTCAACATAGCCTCGATCAAAAGTGTTAAGTCTCTGTTCGGCCCGACTTGGCCTGAGCTTTGAAAAACAGCTTAAATCCCACACACGTATACTGATTACTGTTTACATCCATAGAATAGTATTATATCTACCTAACTAGTTATTTATAGAGTCTCAAATATAGTATTTGAAGCAAACACGCTGCTTAGAAAGAAGCCCAGATTTCGATCTGGCATTGTGCGGGCTAATGAAATTGATACACCTGTATCCAGCTTGCTTAATTGGCCCTGGAATGAGCTAGGTGTTGTCATTCAATCAACATACTCAGTTGCCCTTAATTACCTGTCAGGGGCCTTCAGTGTTATTGATTACTCCACCGTTTCTTTATAATGTTTTTCACTTTCACAGATGGACATGCAATGACTGATTAAATTAAAAATGCTAACATGAGGCATTTGTTTCATCATATCTATAAATTTATTAAAAAAAAACCCCCAAAAAACCCATAAACACATATAATGAACATAACAATTATCAGAAGATATTATAGCCATTTACATGAAATAATTGAAAGAGGTGTTTTTTTCTGTTTTTGTAGTGGTTCAATAAATAGGATGCTTTTTGTATATTTTCAATAGCATAGACATCAATGACTACATGTACAGATATAGATAGTCGACTGGAGTTATTCATGGCATGATCTGAACATATCAGTAACTTAATAAATATCAGAAGATGTTAGCAAATATGAGACGCCTTATGGAACTGGTGTATGACGTGTTATGGTTACACAATTTGAACATAGGAAAGTATGAAGACATGTCCACGGCAATGTAACTGGGTTGTCCAGCTCAGGACCAGGAGAAATTTGTTTTCACTGTATGAGCTTAGCTACGCAAGGGCTACTCGAAGATGCTGCTTCTGGGTGTTGTAAACTTCAAGCTTTTCAGATAATCCTGTTTTCCTGAACACATATACAGATAATAGAAGCATCAAAGAACAGAACAGAAATTATATTCTCAAATATCACATATCGTGACACAGAGAACATACAGCAATTTGTTATATATTAAAACATTGACCAAAGTCCAGTTTTGAAGCATTTGGCAATTTTGGAGTTAAGTGGTGAATAGTCACATTTCTTTAGATACACAAATTTTTCAATAGTAAGATGCTTACTGAAATTTTGGGGAAGAAATTGATTTCTGAAGGCACTGAGTTCTGGGCAGTATAAGAGAAAGTGAACTTCATCACAGACAGGTGATACACAAAGATGCCAACCCAACGTCCTGTTTCACTGGGCAATCTGTGGTTTGAAGTTCTAAATTTAGTTAACCAGTGTCTATGGTAATCAGGTAGTTGTGACAAATAAGGTTCTAAAAATAAAGAATCCTTATTCATTACATTGTAATAACCCTTCGACGAGTCGAGGCGCCTCCATAACTGCTTAAACTGATCAATTTTTAAGCCAAACAATGCTAGGTACAGACTGGCTGAACCAAATATATTACAATCCCGTATCGTGGATGACACGCGTGACACTTGATAACAACAGAAAATTTAAATCAGTATTTGAAGAATATAGATTCTACATGACATTATAAAAATGGTATTCAATTAGGAGATAAACATCATGTGTTGGCCAGTTTCAGGGTGCTATTGAGTATTTGAAGCCTGGGAATACATTTGGAACCAAAGGCGTCAGCTGGAGGTTTCAAATGAAATATTCCAACATTGTTAATGAAAAAGTAGACCAAAGGGTTTTACTGTCTGCACTCCTTTACAATGAGTAGGAGTACAGCACTGAAGTTTCATCAGCTGGCCGTTTCATCTGGTTCCCATGGTAGCATCTGGAGCAGTTCATTTGTGACGTCATTCTGACTTTACTTCACAATATGATTTGAATGATGTCAGCACTGTAGATGACCCAGCAAAACAATTGCTTGCGATGTTTCTACATGTCAATTCACAGCAAATAGTCTAGCAATATCCGTTAATCAAATCCCACTTGATCATGTTTTTCAAGATTACAGGACATAGTGATTTTGCTTTACAATTTGTCATAATGACATAACGTTTTGGTCCAGTTTGATATCACTCTAACCTCAATGGATATACTGATGAGGTATCTACCTAAATCACTGTTTGTCATACAATCTGGAGTTGATGGAGTTCGGGAAATGTAAGCTGGACATGTTCAATGACGGCAACATTTTGAAATGCCCACACTTTGGCACCATTGAGAAGAATTGGCTTAACAAGATAATCGAACAATTTTGGAATATCAAGTTGACGAATGCTTTTGAAGATAACAAACATTGCCTTATTAGCTTGTACAGAAAGGTGTTTGATTGCTGTAAAGAAGTGACCATTACTAGTGAAAAGTACATTAAGATACAGATATTCATTTGAGTTGTCATTAGTTGTACCATTTAATGTAAAAGTGCATTTCTTGTTACAATATCCTTTTCAAAATATAATAACCTTCATTTTTTCCGAATTCACACTAAGTTATAGAGAGCAATGGGAGAAGTATGTTTTCATTAACCCCTCCAACAAGCGGTGCATGGTTGGAAGAGGCCATTAGAATCAACAAGTGGTGGATGACTGGAAGAGGCCATTAGAATCAACAAGCGGTGCATGACTGGAAGAGGCCATTAGAATCAACAAGCGGCGCATGGCTGGAAGAGGCCAGTAGAATCAACAAGCGGTGCATGATTGGAAGATGCCATTAGAATCAACAAGCGGTGCATGATTGGAAGAGGCCAGTAGAATCAACAAGTGGTGCATGGCTGGAAGAGGCCATTAGAATCAACAAGCGGTGCATGACTGGAAGAGGCCATTAGAATCAACAAGTGGTGGATGACTGGAAGAGGCCATTAGAATCAACAAGCGGTGCATGACTGGAAGAGGCCAGTAGAATCAACAAGGGGTGCATGACTGGAAGAGGCCAGTAGAATCAACAAGTGGTGCATGACTGGAAGATGCCATTAGAATCAACAAGTGGTGCATGACTGGAAGAGGCCATTAGAATCAACAAGTGGTGCATGACTGGAAGAGGCCATTAGAATCAACAAGTGTTGCATGACTGGAAGAGGCCATTAGAATCAACAAGTGGTGCATGACTGGAAGAGGCCATTAGAATCAACAAGCGGTGCATGACTGGAAGAGGCCATTAGAATCAACAAGTGGTGCATGACTACATTTTCTACTTTTATGTTGGTTTCCATTTAGTGAGATCTGAGAGTTGCAAATTCCAGGTATGGAAACCAACAAGAAACCCCCGAACTTAGTTTCATTTTGGTTTCCATTTACAGAAATACCAAAATCACATTTCCAAAATGGAATCTAGTTGGAAACTCAGTTAGTGAGTTTCAGGGAATGGAAACCAACTGGATTCCGCAATTACCCACATTACGGATGGTTTCCAGGTTTCTGGAAACCAAGTCATTTTTGTAGTGAAAACGCCCCTTTAGAATTATCCTTCCTTATATTGGCAAGACATCCCATCAAATAAGTGTATTGAAATTCAATAAAGAGGTATTTAGGTAAACAGAATACTAATCGATGGATATAAATGCAAATCAGTATTCATGTTTCAGGTTTAAGTTGTTTCTGAGAGGCCAAGCTAAGTTGTGCCGAGCAGAGACATCACACTTTTGATTGAGGCTATGTTGAGAATGGAGTGAGAAAAGGGCTTCATTTTAAGGGGCCTGAGTTTTCTTTACATGTTGCATTTGATAATATTATAAAGCACTATTTAGGTAGATATGATACCTATCTAAGGATTTAAATACATTTCTGCATACATGATCATGAGTTAGGTTGCTACTGAGAGCTCGGGCCAAGTCGGGCCAAGTCGGACCGCAAGTTTGTGATACTGTGTCTTTGTTGAAAATGTGTAGAAAATAGGGTTCACTTTAAGCAACGTACTAGCTTCAAATACTATGTTTTGAGACTCTATAAAGAGGTATTTACGTAGACAGAATAGTGATCTGTAGATGTAAACACAAAACAGTATATATGTGTTAGGTTTATGTGTTTTTAGAGCCTGGACCAAGTTGGGCCGAACAGAGACTTAACACTTTTCATTGAGGCTATGTTGAGAATGGAGTGAGAAAAGGGCTTCACATTAAGGGGCCAGTTTTCTTTACATGTTGCATTTTGTAACATTATAAGGTGATAGTTAGGTACATATAGTTCTAATCTATGAATGTAATTACAATTCAAGATACATGTTACAGGTTTAAGCTGCTTTTGATGTCTTGGTCCAAACCGGACCACAGAATTGTTACTTTTGGAAGTAACCTCAGTCAGCCAGTTCGCAGCAGTCTCGTCTTTATGAGTTTTAGCCAATTTACTCGTAATAAACTTTATATGGTACATGTTTGTGGTGGCTTAAAATTGACTATTATTATCAACAGTGTATGTTGCATTAATTGTTTCTAGGCAAGTGTTCATTAATGGGTTTATTAGCCAATAATATATTTGGCCCGCCTTGGCCTGGCCCGGCCCAACTTTTCGGACATCCCTCCACGGATACATTCATCACGTTCAGCGTGATCCAAACGACCTAACTTCATTATGTTTGTATTTTTGGAGACCTTTATTCAAGGTGAAAAACCTCCCACATTTCAGCAGTATGTAGGTGGAGTGAACTGACTGGTGAACTAGACTTCCTCGGTACTTGTTTCAAAGACATGTATGTATGGATCTACATATGGAGCTGAGCTTGGTAGGATGATGCGATCTCAGGATAGACGTGTTAAACCGAAAATGTAGCTATCAGTCCCCAGTAGCATGATCAGTTGTGGGCGTGGGCTTGTGGTGTGGAGCGTGGCTCTGCAATGTGAGTTCGAATCCCGCCGTTGCCTACTTTCGGATCCCTTGCAAATTTAGTGAAGCAAGGGAGCTTGCTAATATCAAATGGGTCCCCAAAAAGGGCCTTTCTGAGCGGGGCACTCTCCCAGTGAGGGAAATGCACCGACGCAGTTCCCCTTGGGAGATATGCACAATTTTTAAAGGACCTGGTCCCACACCTCCATCACCAATACTATAACATCAGAGACTTGGTTGCTGGAATTTGAATCAAAGGCTTATCTGAAGTGACATTCACTTCAATCGCTTTCTTTTCTTAAGCATCATATCTTGATTTTGGAATGGGAACATTTGTAATGTCTCATCAGTGTTTCATATACTTCTCAGGTAATGTTTGTGCTTCATGCAGCTGTGATGTCATGATCACCACAATAGTCTTCCACTTGGTTCACAGAACTGCAATCGTATTTTCATCGTAATAGGTTTATGTACCTGAAATATGAAACACCAGTTGTTAACCACATAGCATAACACTGCTTTCGTCATAGTTGGATAGCTGTGAGCACTGCATGATTGTTAATACATGGTTCTGTAACAAGTCAGTGGAAAACAGACATAAAACAACTACCCCATGACTATACAATGGGAGTGTAAGTTATTCAGCCAACAAAAGCAATACAATATTTTTCCATATTCATAATAAAAACACAGAGTGCACACGCTCGACATCTGAGAATTTACTAACAAACAGTGATGCCAGGGTATGCTTGAGAACAGTCGAGGTCCCACATGATAAATAGCTTGCCAAAGGTATTTCATCTGAAGAGAAACTCATGTTTACACCAAGTAACCCACCAAACGGGGAGACATGCACATTGGCATTGGTATGCCAATTCTGGAAATGCTCCCAGCATGTCCAAAGTGAACACTTCCAACTATATTGTACCCACCCAGGTTCAGAATGTTCACAGCCTTGCCAGTCAACACCTGGGCAAGAGTCATTTGCAAAATCATAAGTCATGATAATTACATTCGTTTTATCCCAACCAAGGATTCATATCCATCACTATGGTAAAGTGTATCTAACCAAAGATAGATATCGACAACAAAGACCCACATCTGCAAGAGCATTTAATTGACATGGCTATCTAGTACATCATATTAAAAACAGAGGACTCCTGGTAGCTGCTCAAAAACCCCACAATTACCACCACTGCCTCAAGGCCCTCACCCCAGGCTCTTGTATAGTTAGCAATGATCAAGCACAACGTTTCCATATTAGACTACAATGTACATAGAGACTGTCAATAATACTAACAATGCCCAAGTATGGTATCTAAAGATATTTGTATGAAAGATAAACATGCAATTTCAACACGATTGGGGCACCCGTGGCGAGCCACCTCCTCGTGGTGGGTGCTGGGTAATGCTAAGAGCTCGCCGACACCCCCGTTGTGGACCCGGGGGGATATTTGGTCCACCAACCCGTTTGCCGTGGGTTGCGGCCCTGTGTCGGTGGAGGAGGGGATCCTGGTGGTTGAGGGCATGGGAGCAGGACCAGTGTTCCTATTGCTCAACACACCACTTTGGCCCTGACTTCACCTAGACGGGTGGTAGGATGGGCCCGGTTCTACCAATCGGCTGGTCATGCCAAGCACTGTGCATAGTGGGTATTATTGCACATATTTGATACGTTATTTGATCTTGGCTTTTAGAAACTCCAATTATTTCAAGATATTATATTGCCTAGAGTCCTATGCCAGCAGGCGGTGGCTCATGGGCCAATCTAGTGATGTTGACCGCTGAATTCTATATGTTTTTAAGTTATTGTTATGGGCAGAACCAGCCTGACAATACACTTAATAAACGAATATAGCTATTCATGTCATCTTTGCAGGAGTATAGCATCCCTGTATCCCTGGTGTCTGCATTCTGGAGACCCGATGCAATTAGATGCCGTCCTTGTTGACACTCCATGGTGGGTGGGGAGCAGGGTTGTCGAATCTCTTTGATATAATCATGGCTCGCAATCATTCTGGTTCTACTCGAAATGAAAAAAGAGACGTTTGGACGCCGAGATATTGTCGTCTGATGATGATGTTTCACTTGCAACAAATTCTAACTCTTGGGCACGATTTATTGTTGTTGAATCTAAGAATGGTCTTCCTTTAAAAATCAACCCGTTTGCTATTTCCAAAGCAATCGAAGGTATTTGTGGTGAGGTGATGAATGTTTCACGTCTCCGAGGCGGCTCCCTTTTAAATGAGTGTGCGCGGAGACAGCAAGCTATCAACCTTTTGAAATGTTCTACATTTGCAAACACTGAAGTTGCAGTCTCTGAGCACAGAAGTCTAAATTCTAGTCGATGGATCATCCGCGACAGAGCCCGTTGTCTAGCGGAAATGACAGAGGATGAAATCTTGAGAGAACTTTCTGGACAGCATGTCACTTCAGTGAAACGTTTCATGAGAAGAGATGGTGATGCTTCTATTCCAACAAATACCTATTTGTTCACATTTTCACTGGGTGATATACCTAAATCCATTAAAGCTGGCTATTTCAACATCGGAGTGGATGTGTATGTACCCAATCCACTCCGGTGTTACAATTGTCAGAAATTTGGACATGGTTCTAAACTCTGCAATCGTCCTTCTGCGTGCTCTCGATGTGGAGGTCATCATGAGAACACTGGTTGTACCTCTGCACTGAACCGTGTAAATTGCAAGGGTGCACATGACGCTTCTTCTAAATCTTGTCCTTCGTGGATCCATGAAAAAGATATTTTGACGGTAAAATATCAAAACAACATTTCCTTTCAGGAAGGCACCCGTGAACGGCCACCTCCTCGTGGTGGGTGCTGGGTAACGCAAAGAGCCGTTCGAACCCCCGTGTGGACCCGGGTCAACTAGGTCCATAGCACCCCATTGCTGGTCGCAAGGAGCGACCACATTGGGCAACCTGTTTGCCGTGGGTTGCGTCCCGTGTCGGTGGAGGACGGTAGTCTGGTGGTTGAGGGCAGTAGGAGCCTGAACCGTGTTCCTGTTGCCCAACACACCACTTCGGCCCTTACTTCACCTAGACGGGTGGTAGAATCGGCTGGTCACGCCGTGCCCTGTGCATGGATATTATTTAAGATAACTGGAAAAGGGTTAGAACAATTTTGACCAGTTTGACTTTGTATGTTCTATCGTGTCATAGAATTACATTGCCTAGAGTCCTATGCCAGAAGGCGGTGGCTCATGGGCCAATCTAGTAGGATATGTCTTTTTTAGATATGTTTCTACTTGAGTATATCCACCTGGTATCCTTGGTGCCATCTGTTGGAGATCCAAAGCTGTAAGGCATCGTCCTTGTTGACACTCCGTGGTGGGTGGGGAGCCAGATGGATGAAACATAACTACTATTAACATGGTACCCCCTTACCAAAAACGTACTCATGAACCAGAAGATTCACTCTCTTCCGAAGATGACGATCCTTCAATACACAAAATGAAATCTCATCACTGGTCTAGATTTCTAGTCATGTCTTCCACTGATGGCAATCCTCTAAAGCTGAATCCATTTGCCATTGCAAAGGGCATCGAAGGTTTAGCTGGGGAAGTTAAAGAAGTTAAAATGTTACGTTCTGGCTGTCTTTTGATTGAGTGCAGGAAACACATTCAGTCACAGATTCTCCTTTCCACCAAATCTTTAGCGAATGTTCCGGTGCAAGTGTCTCCTCACAGGACTTTGAACAGCAGCAAGGGGATTGTTCGGGATGCAATACGGTGTCTCTCGGACATGACCGAAGCTGAAATTGTCTCAGAACTAAAATCACAAAATGTTATTGACGTAAAACGTTTTACAATGAAGAAAGAAAATGAAACGGTCAAGACAAACACATACTTGTTTACATTTGGTCTTCCGGCTCGTCCTGAATCACTTAAGGCTGGATACTGTAACTTAAGGGTAGATGCTTTCATTCCGAATCCCCTGAGATGTTACAGCTGTCAGAAGTTTGGCCACGGATCTAAGTCATGTCGTAATCCAGCCGCTTGTCGTCGATGTGGTGGAACATGTGAGGATGGCAAGACATGTACAAATCCTCCTTCGTGTGTCAACTGCTCAGGTAGCCATCCGTCCTCGTCAAAGGAATGTCCTACATGGAAACTTCAATCACAAATCTCTCGAATAAAGCATGACCGTAATGTACGTTTTCTGGAAGCACGGAAGATTGTTCTAGCTCAAGAACAACCAGGATGTACGTATGCCACCACTGTGTCTACACGACTTTCAAACCCAAAGACAAACCATGCATCTCTTCAAACAATTGCTTGCCAGACTGATTACACATGGACAAGGACGTCTGCACCTACTTTGATATCTACAGCAGTTCAAGCGAGGCCTTCTCAACAAAGCTCTTGTTCACAAACCATTCCTTCAAATCAAACACTCATTCAGTATCAGGCGTCTTGTGATAAGGATTCATCTTTACCTCAGGTACAGTCATTATCACACGCAACTCAATTGTCCAAATCTGCCACAAATGTGAAACAAATTACAAAAAGTAAATCGAAATCTAAAGCTGAATCTGCAAAACAGAACCCCAGTGGAAGAGCCCCAAAAGGGTCAAATAATCAGGTCCAACTGTTCAATAAGTTTGGATCACTAGAGGACACGGATGTGTCTGAAAGCAGCCATTTGCGGACACATAGCTTGTCACCCTCGAGAAGAGCGAGGGGTCGTTCTCCTGTTAATCTCCCGAAGAGATAACTTCGTCACCCGTAGTACAGTGGAGCTTTAGAGGACTCAGGACAAATTTGAATGATTTACATGTTTTAGTTCAAGATTTTACACCATCAGCAATCTGCTTGCAAGAGACATATCTCAAGCAGACAGATCACTTTGAAGTAGGTCAATATAGTGCATATCATTGTTTTTCTCCTCCGGGTGATAAAGCCATTGGAGGATCTTCAATCCTCGTTCGGAATGATGTAATTCACAGCCCTGTTCTACTTAAAACAAATTTCCAGGCTGTTGCAGTAAGGCTTACTTTGCATGTTGCATTCACCCTTTGCTCTTTGTACATTCCCCCTTCATCATCTGTTCAGCAAGCTGATCTTCAGGCTCTGTTTGGTGAACTCCCTAAATCCTATATAATCATGGGTGATTTAAATGGACACAATCCTCTCTGGGGCAGTAGTAATACCAACACGAAAGGTAAATTACTGGAGGATTTCATTTCAAATAATGATCTATGCATTTATAATGATGGTTCAAATACGTATTTACACCCTGGCACAGGAACATAGTCATCTCTTGATTTATCCATTACTGATTCTAACCTATTGCGTGATTTTTAATGGTCAGTCCATGATGACCTCTGTGGAAGTGACCATTTCCCGACAATACTAAAGCCTGTGACGCCATCCGATGTTCCTCCATCATCAAGATGGAATTTTACAAAGGCCAACTGGTCATTGTATGAAGTTCTCTGCACTGACAAACTTAAACCTGAACTTTTTAATGATATTCCTGATGCCATAAAATGTTTTTCAGATAAATTAAATTAAGTTGCTGATGAATGTATCCCAAAGTCCTCTCCAGTTCCTCATGTCCGAAAACCATGGTTTACAAGGCTAGGAAGGCACGGAAGAAAGGTGAACATTATTTCCGTCGTCATCCTATGGTCCACAACTTAATAATAAATTTAAAATTATCAATGCTAAAGAACGGCGTACTTTCCAGCAAATTAAACGACAATCTTGGCGAAACTATGTATCAAAAATCAATGCGCGTACGCCGATATCAAAGGTGTGGAATTTGATCCAGAAAATCAAAGGTACGGGCCTTAAATGTAGCATTCACCATGTAAAAGATGGGAAACAGTTATTAACCACTAAGTCAGATATTGCAAATGAGCTTGGAGAGACGTTAGCCAAACATTCTTCCTCATCTAATTATCTACCTGAATTCCAAAAATATCAAACACAGCAAGAAAAGAAAGCTATTAATTTCAATTCAGATAATGGGGAAGACTACAATGAAACCTTTTCGATACATGAGCTTCATACTGCTCTTGATCAGGCCCACGACTCTGCTTCTGGAGCTGATAACATCCATTATCAACTCCTGAAACACTTACCTGAATCATGTTTGGAGACACTCTTACATATTTTTGATGACATTTGGACAATTGGAACTTTCCCCTCGTCATGGCGCGATGTTTTAGTTGTTCCGATCCCCAAGCCTGGAAGTGATCATTCTGATCCTTCGAATTATAGGCCCATTTCACTAACTAGCTGTTTTTGCAAGACCATGGAACGCATGATAAATAATCGACTTGTTTGGTACTTTGAAACCAATAACCTCATAACAAATATACAATGTGGTTTCCGTAAAACCAGAAGTACTATCGATCATCTAGTGCGTTTGGAATCTTTTGTTAAGAATGCCATAATTAATAAGCAACATGCAGTGTCGATCTTTTTTGATTTAGAAAAAGCGTATGACACGACATGGAAACATGGGATTTTGAAAGATTTACATAACTTTTGATTACGAGGCCGTTTGCCTCAATTTATATCCCACTTTTTAAATGACAGGCAATTTCAAGTCCGAGTGTGTTCAACCCTGTGTTATCATTACAGTCAGGATCAGGGTGTTCCACAAGGCAGTATTCTGTCTGTCACACTTTTTAGCATCAAGATAAATAGTTTATCAAAAGTTTTAAACGATCCAATTGATGGATCGTGTTTTTGTGGATGATTTTAATATGTCTTGTCGTGGGAAAAATATGCATACTATTGAACGGCAACTGCAGCTGTGCTTAACTGAAAGAAATAAATGGTGTTTTGAAAACGGCTTTAAATTTTCTAAATCCCAAACTAATTGTATACACTTTTGTATAAAATATAAACCGCATAAAGATCCTGAACTGTTTCTAAATGGATCTCCCGAAAAAGTTGTGAAGGAGGCCAAGTTCTTGGGAATAATTTTTGACTCGCATTTAACGTGTCTACCACATATCAAATCCCTCAAAACTAAATGCCTGAAGGCACTTGACTTGTTGAAAGTCATTTCAAATTCTAAGTGGGGATGGGATAAAGCTACCCTCCTGCATCCCTATCGATCACTGATCCGGTCAAGACTTGATTATGGTTCCATTGTATATGGTGGAGCCTGTAAAATCAACGTAGAACTTTTAGATTGTGTTCACCACCAAGGTGTAAGACTTTGTCATGGCTCGTTTCGAAATTCACCTGTTGACAGCCTGTACGTTGAGGCTGAGGAGCCATCTCTGGAGCAGCGACGTGTAAAACTAGTTTTACAGTATGTAACAAAACTATATTCCAGTGAGTCAAACCCTGCATAGAAGTGTGTTTTCAGTTCTCTGTATGAGTATTATACAAAAAGAAATCTTCTCTTGTTCCGCCTCTTGGTTTAAGAATGAAAGCATTGCTTTCTTCAGCCGGCATTGAGCTGAAATATATAGCTCCTTCCCGTCTTCTTTCTTCTCCTCCTTGGCAATTGGTTCGACCACAGGTTGACCAAACATTAAGTACACTTAACAAATCAGAAAGGAATGAATTACAGTATAAACAAGAATATAATCAATTAAAACCTCAGTATAACAACTATAAGTCCTTATTTCCAGATGGGTCCAAGGACGGTGGCACAGTTGCTTGTGCTACTGTCATTGGATCCAGAATAATATCTTCTAGATTACCAGATAACAGTTCTATTTTTACAGCAGAAGCTAACGCCATATTAACAGCTCTGAAATATATTCAAAAGCACCCTAAACGTAAACAATATGTAATCTATGAATACTCTCTTTCTTGTGTTCAAATGTTGTTATGTGAACATCCACTTTTAATTGACATTATTGAATTGTATAATAATCTTGCTACTGGCCAATACGACATCGTCCTCTGTTGGTTACCAAGCCATGTAGGCATTTCCGGTAACGCACTGGCCGATCTTGCTGCCAAGGCAGCACTCAACAAATGTGTGACAACACTTCTTATTCCATGCAGTGATTATAAAGGTAACATTAGATCTTATATCCGTGATCTGGGTTAGGGTTAGGGTTAGGGTTAGGGTTAGGGTTAGGGTTAGGGTTAGGGTTAGGGTTAGGGTTAGGGTTAGGGTTAGGGTTAGGTTAGGGTTAGGGTTAGGGTTAGGGTTAGGGTTAGGGTTAGGGTTAGGGTTAGGGTTAGGGTTAGGGTTAGGGTTAGGGTTAGGGTTAGGGTTAGGGTTAGGGTTAGGGTTAGGTTAGGGTTAGGGTTAGGGTTAGGGTTAGGGTTAGGGTTAGGGTTAGGGTTAGGGTTAGGGTTAGGGTTAGGGTTAGGGTTAGGTTAGGGTTAGGGTTAGGGTTAGGGTTAGGGTTAGGGTTAGGGTTAGGGTTAGGGTTAGGGTTAGGGTTAGGGTTAGGGTTAGGGTTAGGGTTAGGGTTAGGGTTAGGGTTAGGGTTAGGGTTAGGGTTAGGGTTAGGGTTAGGGTTAGGGTTAGGGTTAGGGTTAGGGTTAGGGTTAGGGTTAGGGTTAGGGTTAGGGTTAGGGTTAGGGTTAGGGTTAGGGTTAGGGTTAGGGTTAGGGTTAGGGTTAGGGTTAGGGTTAGGGTTAGGGTTAGGGTTAGGGTTAGGGTTAGGGTTAGGGTTAGGGTTAGGGTTAGGGTTAGGGTTAGGGTTAGGGTTAGGGTTAGGGTTAGGGTTAGGGTTAGGGTTAGGGTTAGGGTTAGGGTTAGGGTTAGGGTTAGGGTTAGGGTTAGGGTTAGGGTTAGGGTTAGGGTTAGGGTTAGGGTTAGGGTTAGGGTTAGGGTTAGGGTTAGGGTTAGGGTTAGGGTTAGGGTTAGGGTTAGGGTTAGGGTTAGGGTTAGGGTTAGGGTTAGGGTTAGGGTTAGGGTTAGGGTTAGGGTTAGGGTTAGGGTTAGGGTTAGGGTTAGGGTTAGGGTTAGGGTTAGGGTTAGGGTTAGGGTTAGGGTTAGGGTTAGGGTTAGGGTTAGGGTTAGGGTTAGGGTTAGGGTTAGGGTTAGGGTTAGGGTTAGGGTTAGGGTTAGGGTTAGGGTTAGGGTTAGGGTTAGGGTTAGGGTTAGGGTTAGGGTTAGGGTTAGGGTTAGGGTTAGGGTTAGGGTTAGGGTTAGGGTTAGGGTTAGGGTTAGGGTTAGGGTTAGGGTTAGGGTTAGGGTTAGGGTTAGGGTTAGGGTTAGGGTTAGGGTTAGGGTTAGGGTTAGGGTTAGGGTTAGGGTTAGGGTTAGGGTTAGGGTTAGGGTTAGGGTTAGGGTTAGGGTTAGGGTTAGGGTTAGGGTTAGGGTTAGGGTTAGGGTTAGGGTTAGGGTTAGGGTTAGGGTTAGGGTTAGGGTTAGGGTTAGGGTTAGGGTTAGGGTTAGGGTTAGGGTTAGGGTTAGGGTTAGGGTTAGGGTTAGGGTTAGGGTTAGGGTTAGGGTTAGGGTTAGGGTTAGGGTTAGGGTTAGGGTTAGGGTTAGGGTTAGGGTTAGGGTTAGGGTTAGGGTTAGGGTTAGGGTTAGGGTTAGGGTTAGGGTTAGGGTTAGGGTTAGGGTTAGGGTTAGGGTTAGGGTTAGGGTTAGGGTTAGGGTTAGGGTTAGGGTTAGGGTTAGGGTTAGGGTTAGGGTTAGGGTTAGGGTTAGGGTTAGGGTTAGGGTTAGGGTTAGGGTTAGGGTTAGGGTTAGGGTTAGGGTTAGGGTTAGGGTTAGGGTTAGGGTTAGGGTTAGGGTTAGGGTTAGGGTTAGGGTTAGGGTTAGGGTTAGGGTTAGGGTTAGGGTTAGGGTTAGGGTTAGGGTTAGGGTTAGGGTTAGGGTTAGGGTTAGGGTTAGGGTTAGGGTTAGGGTTAGGGTTAGGGTTAGGGTTAGGGTTAGGGTTAGGGTTAGGGTTAGGGTTAGGGTTAGGGTTAGGGTTAGGGTTAGGGTTAGGGTTAGGGTTAGGGTTAGGGTTAGGGTTAGGGTTAGGGTTAGGGTTAGGGTTAGGGTTAGGGTTAGGGTTAGGGTTAGGGTTAGGGTTAGGGTTAGGGTTAGGGTTAGGGTTAGGGTTAGGGTTAGGGTTAGGGTTAGGGTTAGGGTTAGGGTTAGGGTTAGGGTTAGGGTTAGGGTTAGGGTTAGGGTTAGGGTTAGGGTTAGGGTTAGGGTTAGGGTTAGGGTTAGGGTTAGGGTTAGGGTTAGGGTTAGGGTTAGGGTTAGGGTTAGGGTTAGGGTTAGGGTTAGGGTTAGGGTTAGGGTTAGGGTTAGGGTTAGGGTTAGGGTTAGGGTTAGGGTTAGGGTTAGGGTTAGGGTTAGGGTTAGGGTTAGGGTTAGGGTTAGGGTTAGGGTTAGGGTTAGGGTTAGGGTTAGGGTTAGGGTTAGGGTTAGGGTTAGGGTTAGGGTTAGGGTTAGGGTTAGGGTTAGGGTTAGGGTTAGGGTTAGGGTTAGGGTTAGGGTTAGGGTTAGGGTTAGGGTTAGGGTTAGGGTTAGGGTTAGGGTTAGGGTTAGGGTTAGGGTTAGGGTTAGGGTTAGGGTTAGGGTTAGGGTTAGGGTTAGGGTTAGGGTTAGGGTTAGGGTTAGGGTTAGGGTTAGGGTTAGGGTTAGGGTTAGGGTTAGGGTTAGGGTTAGGGTTAGGGTTAGGGTTAGGGTTAGGGTTAGGGTTAGGGTTAGGGTTAGGGTTAGGGTTAGGGTTAGGGTTAGGGTTAGGGTTAGGGTTAGGGTTAGGGTTAGGGTTAGGGTTAGGGTTAGGGTTAGGGTTAGGGTTAGGGTTAGGGTTAGGGTTAGGGTTAGGGTTAGGGTTAGGGTTAGGGTTAGGGTTAGGGTTAGGGTTAGGGTTAGGGTTAGGGTTAGGGTTAGGGTTAGGGTTAGGGTTAGGGTTAGGGTTAGGGTTAGGGTTAGGGTTAGGGTTAGGGTTAGGGTTAGGGTTAGGGTTAGGGTTAGGGTTAGGGTTAGGGTTAGGGTTAGGGTTAGGGTTAGGGTTAGGGTTAGGGTTAGGGTTAGGGTTAGGGTTAGGGTTAGGGTTAGGGTTAGGGTTAGGGTTAGGGTTAGGGTTAGGGTTAGGGTTAGGGTTAGGGTTAGGGTTAGGGTTAGGGTTAGGGTTAGGGTTAGGGTTAGGGTTAGGGTTAGGGTTAGGGTTAGGGTTAGGGTTAGGGTTAGGGTTAGGGTTAGGGTTAGGGTTAGGGTTAGGGTTAGGGTTAGGGTTAGGGTTAGGGTTAGGGTTAGGGTTAGGGTTAGGGTTAGGGTTAGGGTTAGGGTTAGGGTTAGGGTTAGGGTTAGGGTTAGGGTTAGGGTTAGGGTTAGGGTTAGGGTTAGGGTTAGGGTTAGGGTTAGGGTTAGGGTTAGGGTTAGGGTTAGGGTTAGGGTTAGGGTTAGGGTTAGGGTTAGGGTTAGGGTTAGGGTTAGGGTTAGGGTTAGGGTTAGGGTTAGGGTTAGGGTTAGGGTTAGGGTTAGGGTTAGGGTTAGGGTTAGGGTTAGGGTTAGGGTTAGGGTTAGGGTTAGGGTTAGGGTTAGGGTTAGGGTTAGGGTTAGGGTTAGGGTTAGGGTTAGGGTTAGGGTTAGGGTTAGGGTTAGGGTTAGGGTTAGGGTTAGGGTTAGGGTTAGGGTTAGGGTTAGGGTTAGGGTTAGGGTTAGGGTTAGGGTTAGGGTTAGGGTTAGGGTTAGGGTTAGGGTTAGGGTTAGGGTTAGGGTTAGGGTTAGGGTTAGGGTTAGGGTTAGGGTTAGGGTTAGGGTTAGGGTTAGGGTTAGGGTTAGGGTTAGGGTTAGGGTTAGGGTTAGGGTTAGGGTTAGGGTTAGGGTTAGGGTTAGGGTTAGGGTTAGGGTTAGGGTTAGGGTTAGGGTTAGGGTTAGGGTTAGGGTTAGGGTTAGGGTTAGGGTTAGGGTTAGGGTTAGGGTTAGGGTTAGGGTTAGGGTTAGGGTTAGGGTTAGGGTTAGGGTTAGGGTTAGGGTTAGGGTTAGGGTTAGGGTTAGGGTTAGGGTTAGGGTTAGGGTTAGGGTTAGGGTTAGGGTTAGGGTTAGGGTTAGGGTTAGGGTTAGGGTTAGGGTTAGGGTTAGGGTTAGGGTTAGGGTTAGGGTTAGGGTTAGGGTTAGGGTTAGGGTTAGGGTTAGGGTTAGGGTTAGGGTTAGGGTTAGGGTTAGGGTTAGGGTTAGGGTTAGGGTTAGGGTTAGGGTTAGGGTTAGGGTTAGGGTTAGGGTTAGGGTTAGGGTTAGGGTTAGGGTTAGGGTTAGGGTTAGGGTTAGGGTTAGGGTTAGGGTTAGGGTTAGGGTTAGGGTTAGGGTTAGGGTTAGGGTTAGGGTTAGGGTTAGGGTTAGGGTTAGGGTTAGGGTTAGGGTTAGGGTTAGGGTTAGGGTTAGGGTTAGGGTTAGGGTTAGGGTTAGGGTTAGGGTTAGGGTTAGGGTTAGGGTTAGGGTTAGGGTTAGGGTTAGGGTTAGGGTTAGGGTTAGGGTTAGGGTTAGGGTTAGGGTTAGGGTTAGGGTTAGGGTTAGGGTTAGGGTTAGGGTTAGGGTTAGGGTTAGGGTTAGGGTTAGGGTTAGGGTTAGGGTTAGGGTTAGGGTTAGGGTTAGGGTTAGGGTTAGGGTTAGGGTTAGGGTTAGGGTTAGGGTTAGGGTTAGGGTTAGGGTTAGGGTTAGGGTTAGGGTTAGGGTTAGGGTTAGGGTTAGGGTTAGGGTTAGGGTTAGGGTTAGGGTTAGGGTTAGGGTTAGGGTTAGGGTTAGGGTTAGGGTTAGGGTTAGGGTTAGGGTTAGGGTTAGGGTTAGGGTTAGGGTTAGGGTTAGGGTTAGGGTTAGGGTTAGGGTTAGGGTTAGGGTTAGGGTTAGGGTTAGGGTTAGGGTTAGGGTTAGGGTTAGGGTTAGGGTTAGGGTTAGGGTTAGGGTTAGGGTTAGGGTTAGGGTTAGGGTTAGGGTTAGGGTTAGGGTTAGGGTTAGGGTTAGGGTTAGGGTTAGGGTTAGGGTTAGGGTTAGGGTTAGGGTTAGGGTTAGGGTTAGGGTTAGGGTTAGGGTTAGGGTTAGGGTTAGGGTTAGGGTTAGGGTTAGGGTTAGGGTTAGGGTTAGGGTTAGGGTTAGGGTTAGGGTTAGGGTTAGGGTTAGGGTTAGGGTTAGGGTTAGGGTTAGGGTTAGGGTTAGGGTTAGGGTTAGGGTTAGGGTTAGGGTTAGGGTTAGGGTTAGGGTTAGGGTTAGGGTTAGGGTTAGGGTTAGGGTTAGGGTTAGGGTTAGGGTTAGGGTTAGGGTTAGGGTTAGGGTTAGGGTTAGGGTTAGGGTTAGGGTTAGGGTTAGGGTTAGGGTTAGGGGGTTAGGGTTAGGGTTAGGGTTAGGGTTAGGTTAGGGTTAGGGTTAGGGTTAGGGTTAGGGTTAGGGGTTAGGGTTAGGGTTAGGGTTAGGTTAGGGTTAGGGTTAGGGTTAGGGTTAGGGTTAGGGTTAGGGTTAGGGTTAGGGTTAGGGTTAGGGTTAGGGTTAGGGTTAGGGGTTAGGGTTAGGGTTAGGGTTAGGGTTAG